>NW_024727896.1:0-36643 GCF_018991925.1 Homarus americanus | reverse complement strand
TTCAGACACTTGAGGCATGTACCTTCTGACACTCCAGCACACCTCTGACACTCCCAGGCACACCTCTGACACTCCCAGGCACACTCTGACACTCCCAGGCACACTCTGACACTCCCAGGCACACTCTGACACCCTATGACACCCCAGACACCTATAGCACACTCCCACACTTACACACTCCACACTCCCCTGCAACACCTCCGACACCCCAGGCACACCTCCGACACTCCCAGTAAGTACACCTCTGACACCCCAGGCACACCCTGACACTCCCAGGCACACCTCTGACTCAAGGCACACCTCTGATACCCCAGGCACACCTGACACCCCAGGCACACCTCTGACACCCAGGCACACTCTGACACTCCCGGTACACCTCTGACACCCCAGGCACACCTCAGACACTCTCAGGTACACCTCTGACAACCCCAGGCACCGTGACACTCCCAGGCAAACCTCCGACACTCCCAGGTACCCTCTGGCACTTGTACACCTCCGATATTCCCGGTACATCTCCGATAATCCCCAGGCACACCTTGACCCTCCAGGTACACCTCTGACACTCCCAGGCACACCTCTGATAATCCCAGGCACACCTCTGACACTTGCACACCTCAGACACCCGTCACCTCAGACACTCCCAGGCACACCTCTCACCCCAGGCACACCACTGACACCCCAGGCACACCTCAGACACTCCCAGGCACACTCACACCCCAGGCACACCTCTGACACTCCCAGGCACACCGCTGACACCACCAGGCACCCTGACTCCACACACCTGACACTCCCAAGCACACCTCTGACACTCCCCAGAACCCACTGACACCCCTGGCACACCCCTGACACTCCCCTGGCACACCCCCTGCCACCCCAGGCACACCTCTGACACCCCAGGCACACCCCAGACTCTCCCAGGAACACCCCTGACACTCCCAGGAACACCTCTGACACCCCAGGCACACCCCAAGACACCTCAGGCACACCCCCCTGAAATCCCAAGTACACCTCTGACACCAGGCACCCTCTGACACACTTGCACACCTCTGACACTTACACCTCTGACACTGCCAGGCACACTCTGACACTCCAGGCACACCTCTGACACTGCCAGGCACACCTCTGACACTGCCAGGCACACCCCTGACACTGCCAGGCACACCTCTGACACTGCCAGGCACACCTCTGACACCCCAGGCACACCTCTGACACCTGGCACACCCCTGACACTCCCCAGGCACACCCTCTGACACTCCCAGGCACACCTCTGACACCCCAGGCACACCTCTGACACTCCTGGGAACACCTCTTGACACTCCAGGACACCTCTGACACCCCAGGCACACCTCTGATACCCCAGCATACCCCTGACACCAGCACACCTCTGCCAACCCAGGACACCCCAGACACCTGCACACCCCTGAGACACCAACCCAGGCACACCCTCAGACACCCCAGGCACACCTCAGACACAGGCACACCCCTGACACTCCCCAGGCACACCCCAGACACTCCCAGGCACACCCCTGACACTCCCAGGCACACCCCTGACACTCCCAGGCACACTCTGACACTCCCCAGGACACCACCTCCGACACTCCCAGGCACGCCTGACACCCCAGGCCACCCTGACACTCCCCTGGTCACCCCTGATACTCCCTGGTTCACCTCTGACACCCCAGGCACACCTCCTGACACCCCAGGCACACCCTGACACCCCAGGCACACCCCTGACACCCCAGGCACACCCACTAATCATACATCCCGACAACCCTGACACCCCAAGCACACCTCTGATTCTCAGGCACACTCTGACACCTATGTGCACACTTCAGACACCCCTGCACTTCTCACACCCCAGGCCCCCAACACCCCAGGCACACCTCCAGACACTCCCAGGCACTCTCTCACACCCCAGGCAAACCTCTGACACCCCAGGCACACCTGATACTCCCAGGCACTCCCTGACACTCCCTGGCATTTCTGACACCCCAGGCACACCTCACACACCCAGGCACACACACTGCACACTCCCCAGGCACACCCCAGACACCCCAGGCACACCTCTGACACCCTGGCACCTCTGACACCCCAGGCACACCTCCCCACACCCCAGGCACTCCACTGACACCCCAGGCACACCCCAGACACCCCAGGCACCCCTCAGACACCCTGGCACACCCCAGACACCTATGCACACCTCAGACACCCCAGGCACACCCCTCACACCCCAGGCACACCCCCAACATTCCCCAGGCACACCAGACATTCTCAGGCACACCTCTCACACCCCAGGCACACCTCCCCACACTCCCAGGCACCCCTGACACTCCCTGGCATTCTCTCTGACACTCCCAGGCACACCTCAGAGACTCCAGGCACACCCCAGAGACTCCCAGGCACACCCCTCTAGACACTCCAGGCACACCCAGACACTCTAGGCACACCTCAGACACCCAGGCACACCTCCTGACACTCCCACTTACACCTGACACTTGTGACACACCCTGACACTCCCAGGACACCCTGACCTCTGATAATCCAGGCACACCTCAGACACCCATGCACACCTCTCACACTTGGCATTGACAATCCCGGCACACCCCAGACACCCAAGGCACACCCCAGACACCCCAGGCAAACCCCAACACCCCAGGCACCTCTGACACCCCAGGCACCCCTGTGACACTCCCCAGGCACATCTCACACCCCAGGCACACCCCAACACCCAAGGCACACCCCAGACACCCCCAGGCAAACCCCTCACACCCCAGGCACACCTCTGACACTCCCAGGTGCCCCAGACACCTACAGCACACCTACAACCCCAGGCACACCTCACACCCCAGGCACACCTCTGACACCACAGGCCACCCTGAGGTGCACCCCACACCCAAGCCACACCTCTACACCCCAGGCACACCCCAGACACTCCCAGGCACACCCCAGACACTCCCCAGGCACACCTCTGACACTCCCAGGACACCTCTGACACTTCCAGGCACACCTCTAAAACCCCAGGCACACCTCTGATACCCCAGGCATACCCTCACACTCCCCAGGCACACCGCTGACACTGCCAGATACACCCCCTGACACCCATGCACACCCCAGACATTTGCACACCGACACCCAGGCACACCTCAGACACCCCAGGCACACCTCAGACACCCCCAGGCACACCTCCAGCACACCGCGCACACCTCTGACACCCAGGCACACCTCTGACACCCCAGGCACACCTCTGACACTTACAAAGCCACCCTGACACGGCACACCTGACACTTCCAGGCACACCAATGACACTTCCAGGCACACCAATGACACTTGCACAATTAGACACACCCACACACCAATGACACTCCAGGCACACCTCTGACACTCCAGGCACACCTCTGACACACCCCAGGCACACCTCTGACACTCCAAGCACTTCAGGCACACTGATATCCCTGCACACCTGACACCAGGCACCACCTTGACACTTGCACCACCGAGGCACACCTCTGACACTCCCCGGCACACCTCTGACACTCCCAGGCACACCTCTGACACTTGCACACCGCTGACACTCCCAGGCACACCAGCTGACACTCCCAGGCACACCCCACACACTCCCAGGCACACCCCTGACACTCCCCAGGCACACCCTTGACACTCCCCTGGTACCCCAGACACCCTGCATTTGTCTGACCCCAGGCACACCCCAGACACTCCCCAGGCACATGTCAGACACCGGCCACCCTGACACCCCAGGCACACCGCTGACACTGCCAGGCACACCTCTGACACTCCATGCACACGTCCGACACTCCCCATGCACACCTCTGACACCCAGGTACCCTGCACACCCCAACACACCCCTGACACTCCCAGGCACACCTCTGACACCCCAGGCACACCCCAGACATTCCAGGGTACACCCCCTGACACTCCCAGGCACTCTGACACCCCCTGGCACCTCTGACACCCCAGGCACACCTCAAACATTCCCCAGGCACACTCAGACACTCCAGGCACATCCCTGACACTGGCACACCTCTGACACCCCAGGCACACCCCAGACACCCAGATACACCTCTGACACCTCAGAACACCTCTGACACTCCAGGCACACCTCTGACAACAGGTACCCAGACACTCCCCCAACACACCCCTGACACTCCCAGGCAACCCTTTGACACTCACAGGCACACCCCAGACACTCCCAGAAACACCCAGACACTGCCAGGCACACCCTGACACTCCCAGGCACACCCCTGACACTCCAGGCACACGCCTGACACCCCAGGCACACATCTGACACTGCCAGGTACACCTCTGACACCCCTAGGCACACCTCTGACACTCCAGAACACCTCTGACACTCCCAGGCACACCTCTGACAACTTGCGCACCCTAGACAACCCTGAGTCACATCCCCTGACACCTCCAGGCACACCCCTAACTCCTTCCAGGCACACCTTGACACTCCCAGGCACACCAATGACACTGACCACTGACACCCCCAGGCACACTCTGACACCCAGCCACCTGACACCGCAGTACACCTCTGACACACCTCTGGGAACACCTCTGACACTCCAGGGACACTCTGACACTCCCAGGCACACCTCTGACACCCCAGTACACCTCTGACACCCCAGGCACACCTCTGGCACTCCCAGGCACATCCTGGGCACCCCAGGCACACCTCTGACACCCCAGGTACACCCCAGACACCCCATGCACACCCCAGACACCCCAGGCACACCCCTGACACCCCACACCCCTGACACCCCAGGCACACCCCTGGACACTCCCCAGGCACACCCAGACACTCCCAGGCACATCCAGACACTCCCCAGGCACACCCCAGACACCCCAGGCACACCCCAGACACCCCAGGCACACCCCAGACACCCCCAGGCACACCTCTGACACCCCAGGCACACCTCTGACACTCCCAGGCACACTCTGATACCCCAGGTCCTGACACTTCTAGGCCACCTCGACACCCCAGTACGCCTGATACTCCCCAGGTACACCTCCTCTCAGACACCCTGGTTCACCTCTGACACCCCTGGTTCACCCCTGACACCCCTGCACACCTCTGACACCCCAGGCACACCTGACACCTGTTGCACACCCCCCGACACTCTAAGGCACACCTCTGACACCCCAGGCACACCCCAGACACCGCAGCACTCTCTCACACCCCCAGGCACACCTCAAACACCCTGCAACCGACACCCCCACACTCTGGTGCACACCCCTTGACACCCCAGGCACACCCCTGACACCCAAGGCACACCTGCACACCCCAGGCACACATCAGACACCCAGGCACACCCCAGACACCCCAGCACTCTGACACTCCTGGCACCTCTGACACTCCAGGAACACCTCTAACAATCCCAGGCATCTCCACCCCTGGCATCTGACACCAGGCACACCCCACACCCCACACCCCCACACCCCAGGCACACCCCAACACCTGCACACCCCAGACACCATCAGGCACACCTCACACTCAGGTGCACACCTCCTCACACTGGCACCCTGCACACCCCTGGTTCCTGACACCCCAGTACACCTCAGACACTCCCCAGGCACACACCTGACAACCTTGGTGCACACTCTTGACAATCCCAGGCACACCCCTGACAACCAGGTACACCCCAATCCCAGGTACACCCCTGACACTCCAGGCACCCCTGACACCTCCAGGTACACCCCTGACATTCCAGCACACCCCCTGACACCGGCACACCTCTGACACCCCACCTCTGACACCTGCACACACCCCACTCGGTCAGGTACACCCAACACCAGGAACATCTCCACACTCTGAGGCATATCTCAGACACTGCACACCTTGACACTGCTGTTGACCTCAGACACCCCAACTCTGACACTCCCAGGACACTGCTGATCCCAGGTACCCACTGACACCCAGGCACACCCTGCTCTGCACACCCTGACACTCCCAGGCACACCCAACACCCCAGGAACATCTCCACACCCTAGGCACACCCGTCAATCCCAGGCACATCTGACACTGCCAGGTCACCTGACACCACAGGGCCACTCCTGACACTCCTAGGCACACCTCTGATCCTCCAGGACCTCTGACACCCCAGGTCCACACCTGACACCCCAGGTACCCACTGACACCCCAGGCACACCCCCACACCCCAGGTACCTCTGACACCCCAGGGACACACCCACACCCCAGGAACACCTCTGACACCAGGCACACCCCACACTCCCCAGGTACACCCCAACACCCAGGCACACCTCTGATACTCCCCAGGCACACCCCCAGACACTCAGATCACACCCCAACACTCCCAGGTACTCCACACACCCAGGTACACATCAGACACTCCCAGATATACCCCAGACACTGGCAGGCACACCTCTGCCACCCCAGGCACACCCCTGACACTCCAGGCCACCTCTGGCAACCCAGTCCACCCTGACACTCCTGTGCACACATCCGACACCTCCATGCACACCCCTGACACTTCCAGATACACCCCTGACACCCAGCACACCACGACACCCAAGGCACACCACTGACACTCCAGGCACACCTCTGACACTCTGGCACCTTTGTGACACTCTGACACACCCCGACACCTAGGTACACTTGACACCCCTGGCACCTCAGACACTCCTGGCACACCTCAAGACACTCCCAGGCACACCCCTGACAATCCCAGGCCTCTGACACTCCCAGGCACTCTCTGACACCCCTGATACTCCTCGACACTCCTTGACCTTGACAATCCCAGGCACACCTCAAACATTCCCAGGCACCCCAAACATTCCCAGGCACACCTGACAACAGGCACACCTTGACACCCCACGACACTCCCCTCAAGTACACCTTGACACCCTGGGCACACCTCTGACACTCCGTCCACTTGATAATCACAGGCACACCTCCGATATCCAGCCAGATACCCTGCTCACCCCTGATACTCCCTGGTTCACCTCTGACACTCCTTGGCCACCTCTGACACTCCAGGTAAGCCACTCCCCTGACACTCAGGTCGCCTCCGACACCCCAGGTACGCCCACACCCCAGGCACGCCCCACACTCCCAAGTACACCCTGACACTCCTAGGTACTCCTCTGACATCCCTGGCACACTCTGACACTCCCCAGGTACACCCCAGACACTCCCAGGCACACTCTTACACTCCTGGTTCTCCTGACACTCCCAGGTTCACCTCAGACAGTCCCATGCCAACTGACACTCAAGGCGCACACCTGACACCTCAGGAACACCTCTGACACTCCAGGACACCTCTGACACTCCTTGCACACCTCTGAGACCCCAGGCACACCTCTGACACTCCAAGGTTCTCTGATATCTTCTGCACACTCCAGACACCCCAGGCACACCCTCTGATGTCCCAGGCATACCTCTGACACTCCCAGGCACACCGCCTGACACTCCCAGATACACCCTGACACCCATGCACACCCCAGACATATCCAGGCACACCCCAGACCCTCCCCAGGCACACCGCTGAAACCCCAGGCACACCGCTGAAACTCCCAGGCACACCCCTGACACTCCCAGGCACACCCCTGACACCCCAGGCACACCTCTGACACCCAGGCACACTTCAGACACTCCCAGGCACACATCTGTCACTCCAGGCACACCCCTGACCATTCCAGGCACACCCTAACACTCCCAGGCACACCAATGACACTCCCAGGTGCCACCAATGACACTCCCAGGCACCAGACACTCCCTGGTACACCCCTGACAGTCCCTGGCCCCTCTGACACTCAGGCACACCCCAAACATTCCCCAGGCACACCCCCTGACACTCCCAGGCAACCACCAATGACACCCCAGGCACACCACTGACACCCTGGCACACCTCTGACACTAGGCACACCTTGACACTCCAGGCACACCTGTGACACTCCCAGGCAAACCTCCGACACTCCCAGGCACACATCTGGCACCCCAGGTTCACCTCCGATATCCCCAGGCACACCTCCGATACCCCAGGCACACCTGACACTCCCAGGCACTCCACCGACACTCCCCTGACACCTTGACACCAGGTGCACACCTCTGACACCCCCAGGTCCACCTCCTGATTCTCACAGGTACACCTCCGATACTCCCAGGTACACCTCAGACACCCCTGGTTCACCCTCGATACCCCCTGGTTCACCCCTGACACCCCTGGTACCCTCTGACACTTCCAGGCACACCTCCTGGCACTCCAGGCACACCTCTGACTTCCCAGGCCCCTGACTTTCCCAGGTACACCTGACACCCCAGGCCACTTGACACTCCCAGTCACACTCCGACACCCCAGCCACACCTGACACCCAGGCACACCCTGACACTCCAGGCACACCCCTGACACTGCCAGGCACACCTCTGATACCTGCACACCACCGCTGACACCCCAGCACACCCCAGACACACCAGGCACACCTCTGACACTGCCAGGCACACCCCAGACACCAGGCACACCTCTGACACCCAGGCACGCTGACACCCCAGGCACTCCACTGACACTCCCCAGGTACACCTCTGACACTCCCAGATACACCCCTGACACCCCAGGCACACCCAACACTCCGGAACATCTCCGACACCCCAGGCACACCCCAGACACCCAGTACACCTCTGACACTGCCAGGCACACCCTGACACTCCCAGGTACACCTCTGACACCCCAGGCACACCTCTGACATCCCAGGCACCCCCCTCACCTCCAGGCACACTCCCATCCTGGTACACCTCCCACACCCAGGTACAACTCTGAATCTCATTCCACCTGACACCCCTGGTACACCCCCAACACCCATACCTCTGACACTCCCCAGCCACACCTCAGACACCAGGCACACCCTGACACGGAACACCTCTGACACTCCCCAGGTACACCTCCCCAGACACCCCCAGTACACCTCTGACACTCCCAGGCACACCTCTGACACTCCCAGGCACACCTCTGATACCTGCTACACCCCAGACACCCAGACACACCTCTAACCCTCCCAGGTACCTCTCACACACCCAGGCACACATCAGACACTCCAGATATACCCCAGACACTGGCAGGCACACTCCGGCCACCCCAGGCAGCCCCTGACACCTCCAGGCACACCTCTGACACCCAGGTGCCACTTCCACTCCCAGGTACACCTCTGACCCCAAGCACACCTCTGACACCCCAGGTACACCCCACTACCTCAGGGAACACCTCTGACACTCCCAGGGACACCTCTGACACTCCAGGACACCTCTGACACTAGGACACCTCTGACACTCTAGGACACCTCTGACACTCCCAGGACACTTAATACTCTCCCAGGTACTGGACACTCCCAGGTACAACTCAACACTCCCAGGCACACTGACACCTTGCAGTATCTCCTGACAGTCCCAGGCACACCTCTGACACCCCAGGCACACTCTGGCTCTCCCAGGTGCCCCAAGACACCTCCGACACCCTCCAGGCACACCTCCGACACCTCCCAGGCACCTCCGACACTCCCAGGCACACCGATGACTCTCCCAGGTACCTCTGACACTCCCAGGCACACCCTGACACTCCCAGGTACCACTGACACTCCCAGGCACACCGCTGACACTCCCAGGCACACCACACACTCCCCAGGCACACCTCACACACTCCGGCATACCTCTCACACTCCCAGGTATACCTCACACTCCCCAGGTTCACCTCCTCACACCCCAGGCACACCTCTAACACTCCCCAGGTACAACTCAGACACTCCCAGGCACATTCCCAGGCACACCTCTGACACCCCAGGCACACCGCTGACACTGCCAGGCACACCTGACACCCATGCACACGTCCGACACTCCCAGGCACACCCTGACACCCCAGGTACTCCCTGACACCCCAACACACCCCCAACACTCCAGGCACACCTCTGACACCCCAGGCACACCTCTGACACCCCAGGCACACCCCAGACATTCCGGTACACCCCTGACACTCCCAGGTACACCTCTGACACTCCACGCACACCCTGACACTCCCCTGGTACTCTCTGACACTCCCAGGTACACCTCAAACATTCCAGGTACACCTCAGACACTCCCAGCATCCCTGACACTCCGGGCACACCTCTGACACTCAGGTCACACCCCAGACACCCCAGATACATTCTGACACTCCCAGGAACACCTGACACTCCAGGTACACCCTGACAATCCCAGGTACTCCTTGAGACACTCCCCAACACACCCCTGACACCCCAGGTACTCCTCAGACACTCCCAGAAACACCCCAGACACTGCCAGGTACACCCCTGACACTCCCAGGACACCCCTGACACTTCCAGGTACACCTCTGACACTCCCAGGTACACATCTGACACTGCCAGGTACACCTCTGACACTTCTAGGCACACCTCTGACACTCTCAGGAACACTCTGACACTCCCAGGTACACCTCTGACAATCCCAGGTACACCCTCATACCCCCAGTTACACCTCTGACACCTCCAGGCACACCTTGACTCTTCCAGGTACCACCTTGACCCAGGCACACCAACGACACCCCAGGCACACCACAATGACACCCCAGGTGACACCAATGACACTCCCAGGCACACCACTGACACCCCTAGGTACACCTCTCACACCCCAGGCACACCTCTGACACTCCCAGGTACACCTCTGACACTGGCACACCTCTGACACACTCGGGAACACCTGACACCCCAGGGACACCTCCTGACACTCAGGTCACACCTCTGATACTCCCAGGTATACCTCTGATACTCCCAGGTATACCTCTGACACTCCCAGGTACACCTCTGGCACCCCAGGCACACCTCTGGCACTCCCCAGGCACACCCCAGACACCCAGGTACACCCCAGACACTCCCCAGGCACACCCCAGACACCCCAGGCACACCCCAGACACTCTGCACACCCCAGACACACCCAGGCACACCCCAGACACCCCAGGCACACCCCAGACACTCCCAGGCACACCCCAGACACCCCAGACACTCCCCAGGCACACCCCAGACCTTCCCAGGTACACCTCTGACACTCCCCAGGTACACCTCTGACACTCCAGGCATACCTCTGATACCCTGCACACCTGTGACACTCCCAGACACACCTTGACACTCCATGTACACCCCAGACATATCCAGGTACACCTCAGACCCTCCCAGGTACACCTCTGATACCCAGGCACACCGCTGAAACTCCCAGGTACACCCTGACACTCCCAGGTACACCCTGACACTCCCAGGTACACCTCTGACAATCCCAGGCACACTTCAGACACTCCCAGGTACACATCTGTCACTTCCAGGTACACCCCTGACCATTCCAGGCACACCCCAACACCCCAGGTACACCAATGACACCCCAGGCACACCACTGACACCCCTGGTACACTGCTGACATTCCCAGGTACACCTGTGATACTCCCAGGTAAACCTCCGACACTCCAGGTACACCCCTGGCACCCCAGGCACCTCCGATATTCCCAGGTACACCTCCGATACTCCCAGGTACAACTTTGACACTCCCCAGCTTGACACTCCCAGGTCCACCTCCGATTCTCACAGGTACACCTCCGATACCCCAGGTACACCTCAGACATTCCCTGGTTCACCTCTGATACTCCCTGGTTCACCCTGACACCCTGGTACTCTTCTGACACTCCCAGGCACACCTCTGACATTCCCAGGCACACCTCCGACACTCCAGGCACACTCTCAGACACTCCCAGTCACACCCCTGACACTTCCAAGCACACCCTGACACTCCCAGGCACACCTCTGATAACTCCCAGGCACACCGCTGACACTCCCAGGCACACCTCAGACACTCCCAGGTTCACCCCTGACACTCCCCACACCTCCCCACTCCCCAGGCACACCGCTGATACCCCTGGCACTTCTCTGACACCTCTGCACACCCCAGACACCCCAGACACACCCCCAGACACCCCCAGGCACTCCCAGACACCC
Organism: Homarus americanus; assembly: GCF_018991925.1. NCBI lineage: Eukaryota > Metazoa > Arthropoda > Malacostraca > Decapoda > Nephropidae > Homarus > Homarus americanus. The sequence continues at coordinate 24,646 of NW_024727896.1, read as the reverse complement.
CCAGGCACTCCTCTGACCCCCAGGCACACCACTGACACTCCCAGGCACACCTCCGACACCTAGGCACACCTCCGACACCCCAGGCACACCTCTGGCTCTCCAGGTATGCCTAGGCTCCCCAGGCACACCTCCGACACCCCAGGCACACTCTGACACTCCCAGGCACACCGATGACTCTCCCAGGCCTCTGACACTCCCAGGCACACCCCTGGCACTCCCAGGTACACCCTCTGACACCCTGGGCACCCACTGACACTTGCACACCGCTGACACTCAGGAGGCACACCGCTGATACTCCGGCACACCCCACACACCCCCAGGCATACCACACTCCCCACAGGCATACCCTCACACCCCAGGCATACCCCCCCAGGTTCACCTCACACCCCAGGCACACCCCACCCCAGGTACACCCCAGACACTCCCAGGCACATGTCAGACACCCCAGGCACACCTCTGACACTCCCAGGCACACGCTGACACTGCCAGGTACACCTCTGACACTCCATGCACACGTCCGACACCCCAGGCACACCTCTGACACTCCAGGCACCTTGGAGACCCTCAACACACCCCTGACACCCAGGTGCCACCCTGACACTCCCCAGGCACACCTCAGACATTCCCAGGACACCCCTGACACTCCCAGGCACACCTCTGACACTCCCACGCACACCTCTGACACTCCCTGGTACCCTCTGACACCCAGGCACACCCTCAAACATTCCCAGGCACACCCCAGACACTCCCCAGGTACATCCCTGACACTCCAGGCACACCTCTGACACTCCCCAGGCACACCCCCAGACACCCCAGATACACTCTGACACCTCAGGAACACCTGACACCCCAGGTACACCTCTGACAATCCCAGGTACCCTTGTGACACTCTAACACACCCTGACACTCCCAGGTACTCTGACACTACAGGTACACCTCAGACACTCCCCAGAAACACCCTAGACACTGCCAGGTACACCCCCTGACACTCCCAGGTACACCCCTGACACTTCCAGGCACACCTCTGACACTCCCCAGGTACACATCTGACACTGCCAGGTACACCTCTGACACTCCTAGGTACACCTCTGACACTCTCAGGAACACCTCTGACACTCCCAGGTACACCTCTGACAACCCAGGTACACCTCAGACACTCCAGTTACACCTCTGACACCTCCAGGTACACCTTGACTCTTCCAGGTACACCTTGACACTCCAGGTCCACCAATGACACTCCCAGGCACACCAATGACACTCCCAGGTACACCAATGACACTCCCAGGTACACACTAGGCCTCTGACACCCCCAGTGCCCTGACACTCCCAGGTACACCTCTGACACCCCAGGCACACCTCTGACACACTCGGGAACACCTCTGACACCCCAGGACACCTCTGACACTCAGGACACCTCTGACACTCCCAGGTATACCTCTGATACTCCCAGGCATACCCTCTGACACTCCCAGGCACACCTCTGGCACCCCAGGCACACCCTCTGGCACTCCCCAGGCACACCCTGGCACTCCCAGGCACACCTCTGACACCCAGGTACACCTCTGACACCCCAGGCACACCCCAGACACCCCAGGCACACCCCAGACACCCCAGTCCCCACACCCCAGCACACAGAGGCACCAGGCACACCCCACACACTCGGGCACACCCCAGACACCCCAGGCACACCCCAGACACCCCAGTGCCAACACACCAGGCACACCCCAGACACCCAGGCACACCCCAGACACCCAGGCACACCTCTGACACCCCAGGCACACCTCTGACACCCCAGGCACACCTGACACCCCAGGTACAATTCTGACACCAGGCACACCTCCGATACTCCCAGGTACGCCTCCGATACCCCACACCTCAGACACTCCCTGGTTCACCCTCTGACACCCCTGGTTCCACCTCTGACACTCCCTGGTTCACCTCTGACACTCCCCTGTCTACCTCTGACACCCCTGGCACACCCTCTGACACCCCAGGCACACCTCCTGATACACCCCAGGCACACTTCAGACACCCCAGGCACACCCCAACACCCCAGGCACCTCAGACACCCCAGGAAACTCCACACTCCCCAGGCACACCTCTGATACTCCCAGGCACTCCCTGTGACACCCCTGGCATTTCTCTCTGACCCCAGGCACACCCCAGACACCCCAGGCACACCCCAGACACCCCAGGCACACCCCAGACACTCCCCAGGCACACATCAGACACTCCCAGGCACACCTCAGACACTCCCAGGCACACCCTGACACTCCCTGGCACCTCTGACACTCCCAGGCACACCTTGACAATCCCAGGCCCTCTGACACTCCCTGTCCATACCTGACATTCCCAGGCACACCTCAGACACCTGAGGCACACCTCTCACACCCCAGGCACACCCCACACCCCAGGCACACCCCAGACACCATCAGGCACACCTCTCACACCCCAGTACACCTCTACACTCCTAGGCACTCTGTGACACTCTGGCTCTCTGACACCCCAGGCACACCCCAGACACTCCCCAGGCACACACCTGGACACCTCCAGGCACCCCTCTGACAATCCCAGGCACACCTTGACAATCCCAGGCACACCTCTGACAATCCCAGGTACACCTCTGACAATCCCAGGCACACCTCTGACAATCCCAGGCACACTGACAATCCCAGGTACACCTCTGACACTTCCAGGCACCCCTGACACTTCCAGGCACACCCTGACACTTCCAGGCACACCAATGACACTCCCCAGGCACACCTCTGACACTCCCAGGCACCCCTCTGACACTCCCTGGCACACACCTCACTCGGTCAGGCACACCCAACACTCCCAGAACATCTCCGACACTCCCCAGCATCTCAGACACTGCCAGGCACACCTTGACACTGCCAGGTACACCTCAGACACCCAGGCACCTCTGACACTCCGGCACACCGCTGACTCCCAGGTACTCCACTGACACCCCCAGGCACACCTCTGACACCCCAGGCACACCCCTGACACCCCAGGCACACCCAACACCAGGAACATCTCCGACACCCTAGGCACACCTCAGACACTCCCCAGGCACACATCTGACACTGCTGCCCCTGACACCCCAGGCACACCTCAGACACCCCAGGTAAACCCCTGACACTCCCCAGGCACACCTCTGATAACTCCCAGGCACCTGCTGACACTCCCTGGCACTTTCTCTGACACGCCCAGGCACACCTCTGACAGGCACACCCCAGACACTCCCAGGCACACCCTGACACTCCCAGATACACCCCAGACACTCCCAGGCACACCCCTGACACCCCAGGAACACCTCTGACACTCCAGGCACACCCCAGACACCCCCAGGCACACCCCAAACTCCCCAGGCACCCTCTGGCAAATCCCAGGCACACCAGACACCCCAGACACACCCCAGACACTGCAGGCACACCTGCCACTCCCAGGCACCCCTGACACTCCCAGGCACCTGGATCCCAGGCACACCCAGACACTCCGGCACACATCCGACACTTCCATGCACAACCCCTGACACTCCAGGCACACCAATGACACTCCCAGGCACACCACTGATACCCCAGGCACACCCTGACACTCCCAGGCACTTGTGACACTCTGACACACCCCTGACACCTCCAGGCACACCTCTGACACCCCAGGCACACCCCAGACACCCAGGCACACACCCCAGACACTCCCAGGCACACCCCAGACACTCCGGCACACCCCTGACAAACCCAGGTACTCCTCCACACCCGTACCCTCTGACACTCCCCTGATACTCCTCTGACACCTTGATACTCTCTGACACACCCAGGTACACCAAACATTCCCAGGCACACCTCAAACATTCCCGCACACCTCCGATACCACAGGTACACCTTGACACTCCCAGGCACTCCACTGACACCCCTGGTGCCACCTTGACACTCCCAGGCACACCTCTGACACTCCAGGTCCACCTCCTGATACTCACAGGTACACCTCCGATACCCCAGCACCTCAGACACTCCCTGCACCTCTGACACTCCCCTGGCACACCCCTGACACCCAGGCCAACCCCTGACACCCCAGGCACACACCCCAGGCACGCCCGACACCCCAGGCACGCTCCCGACACCCCGACACCCCAGGCACGCCCGACACCCCAAGCACACCCTGACACCCTGTACCTCTGACACCCCTGCACACCTGAGACCCCAGGCACACCAGACACCCCAGGCACACCCCACACCCCTGGTTCTCCCTGACACCCAGTCCCAGACAGTCCCAGGCCAAACCAGAAACCCCAGGCACATCTGACTCCCAGGCACACTGACACCAGGCACACCCCAGACACCCCAGGCACACCCCAGACACCCCAGGCCCCACAACTCGCAAGCACCCCCAACACCCCAGGCACACCCCAGACACCCCAGGCACACCTCTGACAGTCCCCTGTACCCTCTGACACCCCAGGCACACCCCAAACATTCCCAGCACACCAAACATTCCCAGGCACCCTGACACCCCAGGCACACCAAACACACCCCAGGCACACCACTGACACCCTTGCAGACACCCCAGGCACACCTCAGACACTCCCAGGCAAACCTCCCGACACCCCAGGCACACCTCTGCACCCAGGCACACCTCCTGATATTCCAGGTACACCCCGATACCCCAGGCACACCTGACACCCCAGTGCCCCACCACACCCCGGCACACCTTGACACTCCCCAGGCACACCTCTGACACCCCAGGTCCACCTCCGTTTCTCACAGGCACACCTGATACCCCAGGCACACCTCAGCACACTCTGGTTCACCTCTGATACTCCCCTGGTTCTCCTCTGACACTCCTGGCACCTCTGACACCCAGGCACACCCTGACATTCCCAGGCACACCCTGACAATCCCAGGCACACCCCAGACACCCCAGGCACACATCTGACACTTCCAGGCACACCCCTGACACCCCAGGCACACCAACGACACCCCAGGCACACCACTGACACCCAGGCACACCTCCTGACACTCCCCAGGTACCCCAGACACTCCTTGACACACCCCTGACAACTCAGGCACATCTGGACACTCCAGCACACCTCCGACACTCCCAGCCACACTTGACACTCCAGGTACACACCTGACACCTCCAGGCACACCCCTGACACTGCCAGGCACACCTCTGACACCCCAGGCACACCTGCTGACACTTCCAGGCACATCAGACACCTCAGGCACACCTCTGACACTCCAGGCACACCTCTGACACTCCCCAGGCACTGCACTCTGACACTCCCAGGCACACCGCTGACACTCCAGGCACCCACTGACACTCCCCAGGCACTCCATTGACACCCCAGGCACACCCCTGACACTCCAGATACACCCCTGACACTCCCAGGCACACCCAACACTCCCGGGAACATCTCCTGACACTCCCAGGCACACCCAGACACTCCAGTTACACCTCTGACACTGCCAGGTACAGCCTGACACTACCAGGTACACCTCTGACACTCCCCAGGCACTGACACTCTAGGCACACCTCTGACCTGGCACACCCTCTGACCCCAGGCACACCTCTGACACCCCAGGCACACCTGACACTCCCCAGGCACACACCTCTGAGTACTCCTCTGACAAATAGGTGGCACCCTCTGACACCCCAGCCCCTCAGACACCCCAGGCACAACCCCTGACACTCCCAGGAACACCTCTGACACTCCCTGACACTCCCAGGTACACCTCTGACACCCCAGGCACACCTCAGCACTCCCCAGGTACACCCCAGACTCCCAGATACACCTCTAACACCCCAGGTACCCTCTGACACACCCAGTACACATCAGACACTCCCAGATATACCCAGACACTGGCAGGTACACCCTGCCACCCCAGGCACACCCTGACACTCCCAGGTCACACCTCTGACACCCCAGGCACACCTCTGACACTCCCAAGCACAACCCTGACACTTCCAGGGCCAAACCCTGACACATCTCTGACACTCCCAGGACACTGACACTCCCAGGGACAACTCTGACACTCCCAGGACACCTCTGACACTCCAGGTACACCTCTGACACTCCCAGGACACTCTGACACCCCTGCACATCCCAACACTCCCCAGGCACACCTCTGACACTCCCAGGCACACCTCTGACACTCCGGTACACCTCTGACACTCCCAGGCACACCCCTGACACCCCAGGTACACCTCTGACACTCCCAGGCACACCTCTGAGGCTCCCAGGCACACCTCTGACACTCCAGATACACCCCTACACTCCCAAGCACAACCCTGACACCCAGGCACACCTCTGACAATCCCAGGCACACCACTGACACCACCAAGCACACCCCTGACACCCCAGGCACACCACAGACACTCACAGGCACACCTCTGACACCCCCAGGCACACCCTGACACTCCCCAGTGCCACCCCTGACACCCCAGGCACACCCAACACCACCTCTGACACCACCAGGCACACCTCCGACACCCAGGCACACCTCTGACACTCCCACAAAACACCATGAAACCCCAGGTCACACCTCTGACACCCCAGGTACACCTCTGATACCCCAGGCACACCTCTGACACCCCAGGCACAATCCTGACACTCCCAGGCACACCTCTGACACTCCCAGGCACACCTCTGACACTCCCAAACACACCCTGACACTCTGAGGCACACCCCTGACACTCTCGGGAACACCTCTGACACTCCCAGGACACCTCTGACACCCCCTGGCACACCTCTGAGACTGGCACACCTCTGACACTCCCCAGGCATACCTCTGATACTCCTGCACACCTGTGACACTCCCAGTGTCACCTCTGATACCCCATGCATACCTCTGACACTCTTGGTGCACACCGCTGACACTCCCAGACACACGTTTGACACCCATGCACACCAGACATATCCAGGTACACCTCAGACCCTCCCAGGCACACCCCTGATACTCCAGGTACACCGCTGAAACTCCAGGTACACCCTGACACTCCCAGGTACACCCCTGACACTCAGGGCACACTTGACAATCCTGTGCACTCAGACACTCCCCAGGCACACATCTGCACACCCTGACCATTCCAGGTACACCCCCAACACCCCAGGCACACCAATGACACTCCCAGGCACGCCAATGACACCCCAGGTACACCACTGACACTCCTGGTACACCTGTGACATTCCCCAGGCACACCCAGACACTGGCAAACCTCCGACACCCCAGGCACACCTCTCAAGCAATCCGGCACACTCCGATATTCCCAGGTACACCTCCGATAATCCCAGGCACAACTTGACACTCCCCAGGCACACCTCTGACACTCCCCAGGTCCACCTCCGATTCTCACAGGCACACCTCCGATACTCCAGGCACACCTCAGACAATCCCCTGGTTCACCCCTGATACCCCTGTCTCACCTCTGACACTCCCAGCACCTGAGACCCCCAGGCAAACCTCCCGACACTCCCCAGGCACACCCCTGACATCCCCAGGCACACCTGACACCCAGGCACACCCCAGACACCCCAAGTCACACCACCTGACACTCCAAGCACTGACACCCCAGGCACACCTCTGACACTCGGCACACCGCCGACACCCCAGGCACACCCAGACACCCCAGGTTCACCTCTGACACCCCCAGGTTCACCTCTGACACTCCAGGTTCACTCTGACACTCCCAGGCACACCGGCTGACACCCCTGGCACTTCTGACACCCCAGGCACACCCCTCAGACACCCAAACACACCCCAGACACTCCCAGGCACCTCAGACACCCCAGGCACTCCCTCCTGACACCCCAGGCACACCACTGACACCCTAGGCATGAACACACCCCAGGCACACCTCCGACACCCCATGCACACCTCCATACTCCCCAGGCACACCTCTGGCTCTCCCAGGTATGCCTAAGACACTCCCAGGCACACCTCCGACACCCCAGGCACACCTCCGACACCCCCAGGCACACCAGATGACTCTCCCAGGCACCTCTGACACTCCCTGGCACACCCTGACACCCCAGGCACACCTCTGACACTCCCAGGTACTCCACTGACACTCCCTGGCACACCCCGACACCCCAGGCACACCCTGACACCCCAGGTCCACCTCTGACACCCAGGCACACCCCACACCCCAGGCACACCTCCCACACCCTGGCACACCTCCGACACCCCAGGCACACCTCCGACACTCCCCAGGCACACCTCTGACACTCCAGGCACACTCTGACACTCCCTGCACACCTCTGACACTCCCAGGCACACCTCTGATACTCCCAGTACCCTCTGACACCCAGCCACACCCCTGACACTCCCAGGAACACCTCTGACACTCCCAGGCACACCTCAGACACTCAGGCACACCCTTGACACCCCAGGCACACCTCTGACACTCCAAGGCACACCCCAGACACTCCCAGATACACCCCCAGACACTGGCAGGTACACCTCTGACACCCCCAGGTACACCTTCTGACACCCCAGGCACACCCCTGACACTCCCCAGGCACACCTCCCTGACTCCTAGGCACACCCTGACACTCCCAGGTACACCTCTATCACTCCCAGGAACACCTCTGACACTCCAGGACACCTCCCTGACACTCCCAGGGACACCTCTGACACCCCAGGGACACCTCTGACACCAGGACACCTCCTGACACTCCCAGGACACCTCCTGACACCAGGACACCCCCACACTCTGTACCTCTGACACCCCAGGCATACCTCTGACACTGGCATACCTCTGACACCCCAGGCACACCCTGACACTCCCAGGCACACCTCTGACACTCCCAGGCACACCTCTGACACCCAGGCACACCTCTGACACTCCCCAGGTACACCTCTGACACTCCCCAGGCACACCCTGACACTCCCAAGCACAACCCTGACACTCCCAGGTACAACCCTGACACTCCCAGGCACACCTCTGACAATCCCAGGCACACCACTGACACTACCAAGCACACCCCTGACACTCCCAGGCACACCACAGACACCTCACACAGGCACACCCCTGACACCCAGGCACACCTCAGACACTCCCAGGCACACCCCTGACACCCCCAGGCACACCCAACACCACCTCTGACACTACCAGGCACACCTCCGACACCCCGGTGCCACCTCTGACACTCCCAGGTACACCTCTGACACTCCCCAGGCACACCTCTGACACCCCAGGCACACCTCTGACACCCCAGGCACACCTGACACTCCCCAGGCACACCTCTGACACCCCAGGCACACCTCTGACACCCCCAGGTACACCCTGACACTCCCAGGTACACCTCTGACACTCCCAGGTACAATCCCTGCCACCCCAGGCACACCCCTGACACCCCAGGCACACCTCTGACACTCCCAACACACCTCTGACACTCTGGAACACCTCTGACACCCCAGGACACTCTGACACTCCTGCACACCTCTGAGACTCCCAGGCACACCTCTGACACCCAGGCATACCTCTGATACCCTGGCACACCCCTGACACTCCCCAGGTACACCCTGATACTCCTGTGCATACCTCTGACACTCAGGTACACCATGACACTCCCAGATACACCCTTGACACTCCATGTACACCTCAGACATATCCAGGCACACCCTCAGACCTCCCCAGGCACAACCCCTGACACCCAGGCACACCTGACAATCCCAGGCACACTCCAGACACCCCCAGGCACACATCTGTCACCCAGGCACACCCCTGACCATCCAGGCACACCCCAACACCTCCAGCACACCAATGACACTCCCGGCACACCACTGACACCCCTGGCACATCTGACACCTCCAGGCACACCTGTGACACCTGGTAAACCTCCGACCCCAGGCACCTCACACTTGCACACTCCGATATTCCCAGGTACACCTCCGATACTCCAAGGCACAACTTGACACTCCCAGGCACACCTCTGACACCCCAGGTCCACCTCCGATTCTCACAGGCACACCTCCTGATACCCCACAGGCACACCTCAGACACCCCTGGTTCACCCCTGATACCCCTGGTTCTCCTCTGACACTCCCTGCACCTTCTGACACTCCCAGGCACACCCCTGACATTCCCAGGCACACCTCCACACCCCAGGCACACCCCAGACACCCCAGTGCCACACCCCCTGACACCTGGCACACCTGACACCCCAGGCACACCTCTGATAACTTGCACACTGCTGGGACACTTGCACACTCACACTCCCAGGTACACTCCTGACACACATGCACACCCCCACACACTCCCTGGCACACCTCTGACACTCCCAGGCACACCTCTGACACCCCCAGTTACACCTCTGATACTCCCAGGCATACCTCTGACACTCCCAGGCACACCGACACTCCAGGCACACCGCTGACACTGCCAGGCACACTTCTGACACTCCAGGCACACCTGTGACACTCCAGGCACACCTCCGACACTCCTAGGTACACCTCCGATACTCCCAGAACACCTCCTGATATTCCCAGGCACACCTCCTGATACTCCCAGGCACACCTCGACACTCCCAGGCACTCTACCCCAGGCACACCTCCGACCACCCCAGGCACACCTCCGACACTCCCAGGCACACCCGACACTCCCCAGGCACACCTCAGACACCCCATGCACACCTGACACCTCAGGCACACCGCTGACAACCCCTGGCATACCTCAGACACTGCCAGGCACACTGTGACACTCCTGGCACACCTCCGACACCCCAGGCACACCTCCGACACCAGGCACACCTCCCCAGACACCCCAGGCACACCCCAGACACTCGCAGCACACCTCTGACACTCAGGCACACCGCCGAAACTCCCCAGGCACACTGCCGACACTGCCAGGCATACCTCAGACACAGGCACAACCTGCATGAACTCGCACACCAACCGACACTCTGACACCTCTGAGACTGGGAACACCTAGATATTCCCAGGCACACCTCCGATACCCAGGCACATCTTGACACCCCCAGGTACTCCACTGACACTCCCCAGGTACACCCCAGACACTCCCAGGCACACCTCTGACAGTCCCTGGCACCTCCACACTCAGGCACACCTCAAACATCCCAGGCACACCCTCAAACATCCCAGGCACACCCCTGACACCCCCAGGCACACCAATGACATCCCAGGCACACCACTGACACCCTGGCACACCTGACACTCCGGCACACCTCTGACACTCCAGGCACACCTGCACACCGTCCTCCGACACCCCAGGCACACCTCTGGCACTTCCGTCACCTCCTGATATCCCAGGTACACCTCCGATACCCCAGGTATACCCTTTGACAACTCCCAGGTACCCACTGACACTCCTGGTACACCTTGACACTCCCAGGCACACCCTGACACTCCAGGTCCACCTCCGATTCTCACAGGCACACCTCCTACCCCAGGTACACCTCAGACACTCCCTGTTCACCCTGACACTCCTGGTCTCACCTGACACTCCCCACCCTCTGACACTCCAGGCACACCTCTGACACCCCCAGGCACACCAGACACCAGGTACCACATCTGACCACCTTGCACACCCCCTGACACCACAGGCACAACCAATGACACCCCAGGCACACCACTGACACCCCAGGCACACCCCGACACTCCCAGGTACTCCTGTGACACTCTTGACACACCCCTGACACCCCAGGCACACATTTGACACCCCCAGGTGCACCTCAGACGCTCCCAGGCACCCTGACACTCCCAGGTACCCCTTGTGACACTCCTGACACACTCTGGCACCCCAGGTACACCTCTGACTCTTCCCAGGCACACCTCCGACACTCCCAGGCACACTCGACACCAGTCACACCTCCTGACACTCCCAGCTCACACCTGACCTGTGCCACACTCCTGACACCCAGTGCCACACTCTGACACTCCAGGCACACCCCTGACACTTCCAGGTACACCCCTGATACTGCCAGGTAAACCCCTGATACCCCAGGCACACTGCTGACATCCCCAGGCACACCTCAGACACCTTGTGCACACCTCTGACACCGCCAGGCACACCTCAGACACTCCCAGGCACACCCCTGACACTCCCAGGCACACCGCTGACACTCCCAGGTACTCCACCCACACTCCCAGGCACACCCAACACTCCCAGGAACATCTCCTGACACTCCAGGCACACCCTGACACTCCCAGTTACACCCTGACACTGCCAGGTACACCTCTGACACTACCAGGTACACCTCTGACACCCCAGGCACACCCTCTGCACCCAGGCACACCTCCGATATTCCCAGGTACACCTCCGATACTCCAAGGCACAACTTTGACACCCCAGGTACACCTCTGACACTCCCAGGTCCACCTCCGATTCTCACAGGTGCACACCTCCTGATAATCCCAGGTACACCCTCAGACACTCCCTGGTTCACTTGATACTCCCTGGTTCACCTCTGACACCCCTGGCACTCTTCTGACACCAGGTGCACACCCTCTGACATCCTAGCACACCTCCGACACCCCAGGCACACCCCAGACACTCCAGTTACACCCCTGACACTTCCAAGCACACCCTGACACTCCCAGGCACACTCTGATACTCCCAGGCACACCGCTGACACTCCCCAGGCACACCTCAGACACTCCTGGCACACCTCTGACACTCCCCAGAGCACCCTCAGACACCCCAGGCCACCCCCTGACACTCCCTGGTACACCTTGACACCCCAGGCACACCTCTGACACTCCCAGTTACACCTCTGATACCCCAGGCACCTCTGACACTCCGGCACACCTGGACACTCCCAGGCCACCGCTGACACTGCCAGGCACACTTGACACTCTCCAGGCCACCCAGACACTCCCAGGCACACCTCCGACACTCCTAGGTACCTGATAACTCCCAGAACACCTCCGATATTCCAGCACACCTCCGATACTCCCAGGCACACTCTGACACTCCCAGGTACTCTACTCCCAGGCACACCTTACACCCCAGGCACACTCCGACACTCCCCAGGCACACCTCCGACACCCCAGGTACACCTCCGACACCCCATGCACCCCTGACACTCTCAGGCACACCGCGACACCCCAGGCATACCCTCAGACACTGCCAGGTGACAGCTACCCTGGCACACCTGACACTGCACACCTCCGACACCCCAGGCACACCCCTCAGACACTCCCAGGCCACCTCTGACACTCCCAGGTACACCGCTGACACTCCCAGGTACACTGCTGACACTGCCAGGTATACCTCAGACACTGCCAGGCACACCTCTGACACTCCCAGGTACACCACTGACACCCCAGGTACACCTCTGAGACTCCCAGGAACACCTCCGATATTCCCAGGTACACCTCCTGATACCCCAGGTACATCTTTGACACTCCCATACTCCACTGACACCCCCAGGTACACCCCAGACACTCCAGGCACACCCTGACAGTCCCTGGTACCCTCTGACACTCTCAGGTACACCAAACATTCCCAGGTACACCTCAAACATTCCCCAGGTACACCCCTGACACTCCCCAGGTACACCAATGACATTCCAGGCACACCACTGACACCTGGCACACCTCTGACACTCCAAGGCACACCTGAGACACTCCCCAGGCACACCTCAGACACTCCCAGGCACACCCGATCACCCCCAAACCTCCGACACTCCCAGGCACACCTCTGGCACTCCCAGGTAACCCTCCGATATTCCCAGGCACACCTCCGATACCCCAGGTACACCTTGACACTCCAGGCACCCACTGACACTCCTGGTACACCTTGACACTCCCAGGTCCACCTCCGATTCTCACAGGCACACCTCCGATACCCCAGGCACACCTCCGATACTCCCAGGTACACCCCAGACACTCCCTGGTTCACCTCTGATACTCCCTGGTTCACCCTCTGACACCCTGGCACACCTCAGACACTCCCAGGCACACATCTGACACTCTCCAGGCACACCCCTGACACTCCCAGCGTACACCAATGACACTCCCAGGCACACCACTGACACTCCCCAGGCACACCTCTGACACCCCAGGTACCCCTGTGACACTCCTGACACACTGACACCCCCAGGTACACATCTGACACTCCCAGGTGCACCTGACGCTCCCAGGCACACCCCTGACACCAGGCACTCCAGACACTCCTGACACACCTCTGGCACCCCAGGTACACCTCTGACTTTCCCAGGTACACCTCCGACACTCCAGGTACACTCTGGACAGTCCCAGTTACACCTCCGACACTCAGTTACACTCCTGACTTCCAGGCACAACCCTGACACTTCCAGGTACACCCCTGACACTTCCAGGTACACCCCTGATACTGCCAGGTCAAACCTGATCTCCCCAGGTACACTGCTGACACCCCCAGGCACACCCCTGAGACACTCCCTCAGGCACACCTCTGACCTCCAGGTACACCTCTGACACCCCAGGCACACCCTCTACTCCCAGGTATACCTCTGACACCCCAGGCACAAACCCCTGACAACTCCCCAGGCACACCTCTGACACCCCAGGCACACCCTGACACTCCCAGGTACAATCCTGACACTCCAGGTACACCTCTGACACTCCCAGGTACACCTCTGACACTCCCAACACACCTCTGACACTCTGAGGTACACCTGACACTCTGGGAACACTGACACTCCCAGGGACACTCTGACACCCCAGGCATACCTCTGATATCTGCACACCTGTGACACCCCAGGTACACCTCTGATACTCCCAGTACCTCTGACACTCCCAGGTACACCGCTGACACTCCCCAGATACACCTCTGACACTCCATGTACACCTCAGACATATCCAGGCACACTTCAGACCTCCCAGGTACACCCCTGATACCCCAGGCCACCGCTGAAACTCCCAGGCACACCCCTGACACTCCCAGGTACACCCCTGACACCCCAGGCACACCTCTGACAATCCCAGGTACACTTCAGACACTCAGGCACATCTGTCACTTCTATAACCACCCTGACTATTCCAGGTACACCCCCAACACCCCAGGTACACCAATGACACTCCCAGGCACACCACTGACACCCAGGTCCACCAACACACTCCCTGGCACACCTGTGACACTCCCCAGGCACACCTGTGACACTCCCAGGTAAACCTGACACCTGTGCACACTCTGGCACCCCAGGCACACCTGATATTCCCAGGTACACCTCCGATACCCCAGGACAACTTTGACACTCCCAGGCACACCTCTGACACTCCCCAGGTCCACCTCCGATTCTCACAGGTGACACCTCCATACCCCAGGTACACCTCAGACACTCCCTGGTTCACCCTGATACCCCTGGTTCACCCTCTGACACTCCCTGGTACTCTTCTGACACCCAGGTACACCTCTGACATTCCCAGGCACACCTCCGACACTCCCAGGTACACCTCAGACACTCCCCCAGTTACACCCTGACACTTCCCAAGTACACCCCCTGACACTCCCAGGTACACCTCTGATACTCCCAGGTACACCGCTGACACCCCAGGTACACCTCAGACACCCCAGGTTCACCTCTGACACCCCCAGGTTCACCTCTGACACTCCCAGGCACACCGCTGATACTCCCCTGGTACTTCTGACACCCCAGGTACACCTCAGACACCCCAGATACACCCCTGCACACTCCCCAGGTACCCCAGACACTCCCAGGTACCTCCTGACACTCCCAGGCACACCACTGACACCCTAGGCACACCTCCTGACACTCCCAGGTACACTGATACTCCCAGGCACACTCCCCCTGCCTCCCAGGCACACTGATGACTTCCAAGGCCACCGATGACTCTCCCAGGTACTGACACTCCCTGGCACACCCCTGACACTCCCAGGCACACCTGACACTCCCAGGTACTCCACTGACACTCTGGTACACCCCTGACACTCCCCAGGTACACCCCTGACACTCCCAGGTCCACCTCTGACACTCCCACACCTCCCACACTCCCCTGGTACACCTGACACTCCCCTGGTACACCTCCGACACCCCAGGCACACCTCAGACACTCCCAGGCACCCCTGACACTCCCTGGCACACCTCTGACACTCCCAGGTACACCTCTGACACTCCCAGTTACACCTCTGATACCCCAGGTACACCGCTGACACTCAGGTACACCGCTGACACTGCCAGGTACACTTCTGACACTCCCAGGTACACCTCCGACACCTAGGTACACCTCCGATACTCCCAGGAACACCTCTGATATTCCCAGGCACACCTCCGATACTCCCCAGGTACACCTCTGACACTCCCAGGTAATCTCACTGCCAGGCACACCTCCGACACTCCCAGGTACACCTGACACTCCAGGCACACCTCCGACACCCCAGGCACACCCCAGACACCCCAGTACACCTCAGACACTCCCCAGGCACACCCTCAGACACCCCATGTACACCCCTGACACTCCCAGGTACACCGCTGACACTCAGGCACACCGCTGACACCCCAGGCATACCTCAGACACTGCCAGGTACACTTGTGACTCCTGGTACACCTCCGACACTCCCGGTACCTCCGACTCTCCCAGGTACACCTCAGACACTCCCAGGTACACCTCAGACACTCCCAGGTACCGCTGACACTCCCAGGCACACCGCCTGCCTGCCAGGTATACCTCAGACACTGCCAGGTACACCTCTGACACTCCCAGGTACCTCCGATACTCCCCAGGTACACCTCTGAGACTCCCGGGCACCTCCGTATTCCCAGGTACCTCCGATACTCCCCAGGTACATCTTGACACTCCCAGGTACTCACTGACACTCCCAGGTACCTCTGACACTCCCAGGTACACCTCAGACACTCCCAGGTAAACCTCTGACACTCCTGGTTCACCTCTGACACTCCTGGTTCACCTCCTGACCTCCCAGCACACCTCTGACACTCCCAGGTACACCTCTGACACTCCCAGGTACACCTCGACACTCCCAGGTACACCTCTGACACTCCCAGGTACACCTCTGACACTCCCAGGTACCTCCTGACACTCCCAGGTGCACCTCGACCTCCCAGGTACACCTGTGACACTCCCAGGTACCTCCGATACTCCCAGGAACACCTCCGATATTCCCAGGCACACCTCCGATATCCCAGGTACACCTCTGACACTCCCAGGTACACCTCTGACCTCCCAGGTGCACCTCCTGACACTCCCAGGTACCTCTGACACTCCCAGGTACACCTCCTGACACTCCCAGGTACACCTCTGACACTCAGGTACCTCTGACACTCCCAGGTACACCCATGACACTCTCAGGAACACCTCCGACCTCCCAGGTGCACACCTCTGACCCTCCCACAGGTACCTCTGACTCTGCCAGGTACACCCCTGACACTCCCAGGTACACCTCTGATACTCCCAGGTATACCTCTGACCTCCCAGGTACACCGGTGACCTCCCCAGGTACCACATGACACTCCAGGTACACCTCAGACTCTCCCAGCTACACCGCTGACACTCCCAGCAGCACCTCAGACACTCCCAGGTACACCTCTGACACTCTCAGGAACACCTTCGACACTCCCAGGTACACCTCCTCACCCCTCCCAGGTACACCTCCTGACTCTCCCAGGTGCACCTCTGAACCCCCAGGTACACCTCAGACACTCCCAGGTACACCTCAGACACTCCCAGGTACACCTCCAGACACTCCCAGGTACACCTCAGACACTCCCAGGTACACCTCTGACATTCCAAGGTACCACCAGACACTCCCAGGTACACCTCTGACACTCCCAGGGTAGCTCAGACATTTCAGGTACAGCTCCGACATTTCCAGGTACACCACCGACACTCCCAGGTACACCTCCGACACTCCTGGTACTTCAGATACTCCCAGGCACCAGTGACACTCCCAGGTACACCACTGACACTCCCAGGTACACCGCTCACACTCCAGGTACACCCCTGACACTCCAGGTACACCTATGACCTCCCAGGTACACCTCTGTATTCCCAGGTATACTTCTGACACTCCCAGGTACGGTACACCAGACACTCCAGGTACCTCCTGACACTCAGGTACACCTCAGACACTTCCATATGCCTCCGACACTCCCTGGTACACTTCAGATACTCAGGTACCAGTGACACTCCCAGGTGCACCACCCCAGACACTCCCAGGTACACCGCTCCACACTCCCAGGTACACCCCTGACACTCCAAGGTACACCTCTGACCTCCCAGGTAGACCTCAGACACTCCAGGTACACCTCTGGCACTCCCAGGTACACCTCTGACACTCCCAGGTACACTTCTGCCTCCCAGTTACCTCTGACACTCCCAGTTACACCTCTGACACTCCCAGTTACACCTCTGACACTCCCAGTTACACCCCTGACACTTCCAGGTACACAGACCTCCCAGAACCCACCTGAACCTCCAGGTACTCCTCAGACCTCCCAGGTACTCATCTGACACTCCCAGGCACACCACTGAAACTCCCAGGTACACCACTGACACTCCCAGTACACCTCCGACCTCCCAGGTACACCTCCGATACTCCCAGGTACCTCCGATACTCCCAGGTACACCTCCTGGCTCTCCCAGGGATACCTCAGACACTCCCAGGTACACCTCTGACACTCCCAGGTACCTCCAGCTCCCAGGTACACCTCTGACACTCCTAGGCTCCTCCTGGCCTCCCTGGTACACCCCTGACACTCTCAGGTACACCTCCTGACACTCTCAGGTACTCCACAGACACTCCTGGTACACCCCTGACCTCCTGGTTCACCTCTGACCTCCCAGGTACACCTCTGACACTCCTGGTACACCTCTGACCTCCCAGGTACACCTCTGACACTCCCAGGTACCACCCCTGACCTCCCAGGTACCTCTGACACTCCCAGGTACACCTCTGACGCTCCCAGGTACACCTCTGACACTCCCAGGTACACCTCCTGACCTCCCAGGTACACCTCTGGCCTCCAGGTACACCTCTGACACTCCCAGGTACACCTCTGACACTCCCAGGTACACCCTCTGACACTCCCAGGTACCTCTGACACTCCCAGGTACCTCTGACACTCTCAGGCACACCTCTGACACTCTCAGGAACACCTCCGACACTCCCAGGCCACCTCTGACTCTCCCAGGTACACCTCTGACTCCCAGGTACCTCCCGATACTCCCAGGTATACTCTGACACTCCTGGTTCACCTCCTGACACTCCTGGTTCATTTCTGACACTCCCAGGTACACCTCTGACACTCCCTGGTACACCCTCTGACACTCCCTGGTACACCTCTGACACTTCCAGGCACACCTCTGACACTCCCAGGTACAGCTCTGACACTCCCAGGCACACCTCTGACACTCTTAGGAACACCTCCGACACTCCCAGGCACACCTCTGACCCTCCCAGGTACACCTCTGACCTCCCAGGTACACCTCTGATACTCCATACCTCTGACACTCCCAGGTACACCGGTGACACTCCCAGGCACACCGCTGACACTCCCAGGCACACCCAGACACTCCAGCTACACCGGACACTCCCAGGTACACCTCAGACACCCCAGCCACACCTCTGACACTCTCAGGAACACCTCCGACACTCCCAGGTACACCTCTCACCCTCCCAGGTACACCTCTGACTCTCCCAGGTACACCTCCGACACTCCCAGGTACACCCCTGACCCTCCCAGGACACCCTGACCCTCCCAGGTACACCCTGACTCTCCCAGGTACACCTCTGACACTCCCAGGTACACCCTGATACTCCCAGGTATACCTCTGACACCCCCGGTATGGGACTTTGTTATACTCTATGAGGAGGCTTTGTTATCCTCGACCAGGGAACTTATTATACTCGTGAGGGACATTGTTATACTGGATCAGGGACTTTTTGTTTACTCGATGAGCTTTGTTATACTCGATCAGGGGCCTTTGTTATACTCGATCTGGGACTTTGTTATACTCGATTTGGAGCCTTTGTTATACTTGGATCAGGGGCTTTGTTATACTCCGATCAGGGGACTTTGTTATTCTCGATAAGGGGACTTTGTTATACTCGATGAGGGGCTTTGTTAAACACGATCAGGAACTTTGTTATACCCGATCAGGGCCTTTGTCATAACCGTTCAGGGGACTTTGTTATACTCCGACCAAGGGACTTTGTTTTACCTCGATCTGGAGCCTTTTATACTTGATCAGGGGCTTTGTTATACTCGATCAGGGACTTAGATTCTCGATAAGGGGACTTCGTTATACTCGATGAGGGGCTGTTATACTCGATCAGGAAAAATTTTGTTATACTCGATCATGGGCCTTTGTTATACTCGATTAGGGACTTTGTTATACACGACCAGGGACTTTGTTATACCTGTTTAGGGCCTTTTGTTATACTTGATAAGGGGGCTTTTGTTATACTCGATCAGGGACATTGTTATTCTCGATAAGGGGACTTTGTTATACTCAATTAGGTGCTTTGTTATACTCGATCAGGGAACTTTGTTATACTCGATGAGAGGCCTTGTTATACTCGATCAGAGGCGTTTGTTATACTCGATCAGGGGACTTTGTTATACTCGATCAGGAGAATTTGTTATACTCGATCAGGGTCCTTTGTTATAATCGTTCAGGGACTTTGTTATACCGATTTGGGGGCTTTGTTATACCTCGATTAGGGAAATTTTGTTATACTCGATCATGGGCCTTTGTTATACTCGATCAGAGGACTTTGTTACACCTGTCCAGGGCCTTTTATATACTTCATTAGGGGCTTTGTTATACTCGATCAGGGACTTTGTTATTCAAGATAAGGGGGCTTTTTATACTCGATCAGGGGCTTTGTTATACTCGATCAGGGAACTTTGTTATACTCGATTAGCGGCCTTTGTTATACTCGTTCAGGCGTCTTTGTTATACTCGACCAGGGACTTTGTTATACTCGATGAGGGCATTTGTTAAAACCTGATCAGGGCCCTTTGTTATACTCGATCAAGGACTTTGTTATACTCGATCAGGCGACTTTGTTATACTCGATCAGGGGCTTTGTTAAACCTCGATCAGGAACTTTGTTATACTCGATCAGGCCTTTGTTAAATTCGTTGAGGGCCTTTGTTATACTCGATCAGGGGACTTTTGTTATACTCGATCAGGGACTTTGTTATACTCGATCAGCTTTGTTATACCTCGATCAGGAACTTTGTTATACTCGATCAGGGACTTTTGTTATACTCGATCAGGGACTTTGTTATACTCGATCAGGGACTTTGTTACACCTGACCAGGGACTTTGTTATATTCGATCAGGGCCTTTGTTATATCTTTATCAGGGCTTTGTTATACTCAATCAGGGACATTGTTTTTTGATAAGGGGACTTTGTTATACTCAATTAGCTTTGTTATACTCGATCAGGAACTTTTGTTACTCGATCAGGGCCTTTGTTATACCTCGTTCAGGCGCTTTTGTTAAATTCGATCAGGGGCTTTGTTATACTCGATCAGGGACTTTGTCATTCTAAGATAAGAGGGACTTTGTTATACTCGATCAGGGGCTTTTATAACCTCGATCAGGGACTTTGTTATATTCGATGAGGGACTTTTATACTCGGTCATGGTACTTTTGTTATACTCGATCAGGGGCCTTTGTTATACTCGATCAGGGACTTTGTTATATCGACCAGGGACTTTGTTATACCTCGACCAGGGTAATTTTGTTATACTCGATCAGGGGCCTTTGTTATACTTGGATCAGGGGGCTTTGTTATACTTGGATCAAGGGACTTTGTTATTCTCGATAAGGGTCTTTGTTATACTCGATGAGGGCGCTTTGTTATACTTGATCAGGGCTTTGTTATAGTCGATCAGGTGACTTTGTTATTCTCGATAAGGGGTCTTTGTTATACTCGATCAGGGGGCTTTGTTATAATCGATCAGGGAACTTTGTTATACCGATCAGGGCCTTTGTTATACTCTGTAGAGACTTTGTTATACTCGACCAGGGATTTTGTTATACTCGATCAGGACTTTGTTATACCTGATCAGAGTTTCTTATAATTCTACCAGGACTTTGTTATACTCGATGAGCCTGTTAAACTCGATAATTGGCCTGTTATACTCGATCAGGGGACTTTGTTATACTTGATCTGGGGCCTTTGTTATACTTGATCAGGGGCCTTTTTTATACTCGATCAGGGAACTTTGTTATACTCGATCAGGGGCCTTTGTTATACTCGTTTAGGTGTCTTTGTTATACTCGACCAGAGGACTTTGTTATCCTCGATCAGGGGACTTTGTTATACTCGATGAGCGGGCTTTGTTATACTCGATCAGGGGGCATTGTTATAGACTTTTAGGGTCCTTTGTTATACTCCAGCAGGGGCCTTTGTTATACTCGTTCAGGGGACTTTGTTATACTCGAAAAGGGGACTTTGTTATACTCGATCTAGGGCCTTTGTTATACTTGATCAGGGGACTTTGTTATAGTCGACCAGGGGACTTTGTCATACTCGATCAGGGGACTTTGTTATAATCGATCAGGGAGCTTTGTTATACTCGACCAGGGGACTTTGTTATACTCGATCTGGAGCCTTTGTTATACTTGATCAGGGGGCTTTGTTATACTCGATCAGGGGACTTAGTTATTCTCGATAAGGGGGACTTTGTTATACTCGATTAGGGGGCTTTGTTATACACGATCAGGGAAATTTTGTTATTCTCGATCATGGGCCTTTGTTAAACTCGATTAGGGGACTTTGTTATACTCGACCAGGGGACTTTGTTATTCTCGATGAGGGGCCTTTGTTATACTTGATCAAAGGGCTTTGTTATACTCGATCAGGGGACATTGTTATTCTCGATAAGGGGGACTTTGTTATACTCAATTAGGGGACTTTGTTATACTCGATCAGGGAACTTTGTTATACTCGATCAGGGGCCTTTGTTATACTCGTTCAGGCGCTTTTGTTATATTCGATCAGGGGGCTTTGTTAAACTCGATCAGGGGCCTTTGTTATAATCGTTCAGGAGACTATGTTATACTCGAACGGGGGACCTTGTTATACTCGATCAGGGGACTTTGTTATACTCGATCAGGGGACTTTCTTATATTCGATGAGGGACTTTGTGATTCTCGATCATGGGACTTTGTTATACTCGATGAGGGGCCTTTGTTATACTCGATGAGGGGACCTTGTTCTACTCGATCAGGGGAATTTGTTATACTCGATCATGGGACTTTGTTATATTCGATGAGGGGACTTTTTTATACTCGATCATGGGACTTTGTTATACTCTATGGGGGGACTTTGTTACTTGATCAGGGGCTTTGTTATACTCGATCAGGGGACTTTGTTAAACTCGATCAGGGAACTTTGTTATACTCGATCAGGGGCCTTTGTTATAATCGTTCAGGGACTTTGTTATACTCGATCAGGGACTTTGTTGCTCTCGATCAAGGGAGTTTGTTATACTCAACAGGACTTTGTTATACTCGATCAGGGGCCTTTGTTAAACTCGATGAGGGCCTTTGTTATATACTCGATCAGGGACTTTTGTTATACTCGATCAGGGACTTTGTTATACTCGATCAGGGCATTATACTCGATCAGGGAACTGTTATACTCGATCAGGGGACTTTGTTAAACTCGATCAGGACTTTGTTATACTCGATCAGGGACTAGGTTATACTCGATCAGGGGACTTTGTTATACTCGACCAGGGGACTTTGTTATACTCGATCAGGGGCCTTTGTTATACTTGATCAGGGGGCTTTGTTATACTCAATCAGGGGACATTGTTATTCTCGATAAGGGGGACTTTGCTATACTCAATTAGGGGGCTTTGTTATACTCGATCAGGGAACTTTGTTATACTCGATCAGGGGCCTTTGTTATACTCGTTCAGGCGCTTTTGTTATATTCGATCAGGGGGCTTTGTTATACTCGATTAGGGGACTTTGTTTTACTCGATGAGGGGACTTTGTTCTACTCGATCAGGGGAATTTGTTATACTCGATCAGGGGACTTTGTTATATACGATGAGGGGACTTTTTTATACTCGATCATGGGACTTTGTTATACTCGATGAGGGGCCTTTGTTATACTCGATCAGGGGCATTTGTTATACCCGATCAGGGGACTTTGTTATAATCGATCAGAGGACTTTGTTATACTCTATGAGGGGGCTTTGTTATCCTCGATCAGGGAACTTTATTATACTCGGTGAGGGGACTTTGTTATACTGGATCAGGGGCCTTTGTTTTACTCGATGAGGGGGCTTTGTTATACTCAATCAGGGGACATTGTTATACTCGATCAGGGGCCTTTGTTATACTCGATCAGGGGCCTTTGTTATACTCGATCAGGGGACATTGTTATACTCGACCTTGGACTTTGTTATACTCGATTTGGAGCCTTTGTTATAGCAGTCAGGGGCTTTATTCTCGATCAGGGGCTTTGTTTATTCTCGATAAGGACTTTGTTATACTCGATCAGGACCTTTGTTATATACTTGATCAGGGGGCTTTGTTATACTCGATCCAGGGGACTTTGTTATTCTCGATAAAGGGTCTTTGTTATACTTTCGATCAGGGCTGTTATACTTGATGGGAACTGTTATACTCGATCAGGGGACTTTGTTCTTCAAGATAAGGGCTTTGTTATACTCGATCAGGGACTT
>NW_024727895.1:0-6364 GCF_018991925.1 Homarus americanus | reverse complement strand
AACAGGAAGCGACAGACAGACACATCACAACCACCAAGTTTTTCTCAAATTAACATAATCTCTTGTCGTCGTGTCCGTGTGGCTGTCGTGTTTGTCAATCCAGCAATTTCTCTTCTTTCTTCTCTCTTGATTATTTCTTCTTTTATTTAATTTTTTTGTTGATTTTCGTCTTCATTTCTTCATTTAAAATTTTCGTGATTTCTTTCCTTCCCTCTATCCTTCGTTCTTTCCTTCCCTCTATCCTTCTTTCTTTCCTCGCCATCCTCTTTATTTTCACCCTTCCATCATCTTTATCAGTTTTTCAATTTTCCGTCTCCTTCCTCCCTTCCTTTTCCTATTCTCATCTTTCCTTCAACCTTCCCTCCTTCATAATTCCTCTCCATCTCTCCCTTTATTCCTTCCTTCATCACCATCATATAAAATCATACTCGCTTCCCCCCCAAAAAAAAAAATATTCACCCCAACTTAAAAATTCACGTTTCCTGGCCACTGAGATCACCTACCCTGACCTTACCTTTACTTTGACCTGACCTGACCTCTCCCGAATGATGCCTTATACCTTATACCCAAACGATATATACCCAAACACCAAATGAAACTCGAAGAGACTGACTATAATGTGTGTGTGTGGATATTAATCTGTTATCATTCAATCAAAAGTTTATAAGGTTTTACAAAGTTGTTTTCATTTTAATGTGGACTGGAGACCCTGTATAATATAAGTTGACTAATACTATACTTATGAGTGGGAGTAAACACTAATTCACATCACTCTCTCTCTCTCTCTCTCTCTCTCCAGTCTATTTCCCTCGTCTTCCCTCTCAATAATATCATTCTCTCAATCTACATCTCTCTCTCTCTCTCTTTCTCTCTCCCAGAATATCAACAGTGAGTAAATATAAATAAACACACGATTTTACAGAATAGGGATATATATGTGTTAGAGAGAGAGAGAGAGATAAGTTAACCATGGGACCTGATCTATCACTCATTTGAACCTAACCTAACCTCAACTATGCTTACAGAACCATTCCCCTCCGTTCCTCCCCGCCTCCTCGGCCCCCCCAGCCCTTGACTGTAGGAGGAATGGGCGAGATAGGGCAGGAAAGGTCAACTGGGTGAGTATACACAAGGTCAACAGAGGTCAGGAGCCAAGAGGTACAGATCTCCGTGGGTCATGGTGGTCATACTATATAACTGTACTGTAGAAGGTATTGTTTCTCTCTCTCTCTCTCTCTCTCTCTCTCAGATAACCCCCAAGTTTGTTATGACTCTTCCTGGACAGTGTATTTTTATCTTCAAATAGGATATGTTATCGTGTATCTCTTGTTAGAACGAGGGAACAAATAATTTATTGAATAATGGTAGGTTGAGGGAGAGGGCGATGTACTGTACAGAACTAAATAAATAATTTTTTGGAAATACATTGTTTGTAACATTCAGTGCCATAATATTCTGACTTGTACTGTTTAACTATAATCTGCCTACGCTACCGTTCACGGGATGAATATGGGTGCACAATAAACTAGCCGCTGTATGTGGCAAAATTCAAAAGCAGATCCCCACCTTTTTTATTACATACTAGGAAACATCTCACACACACACACACACGTATAGATGATCAGTAAGGAGGAGCCTCGACCTGAGCCCTGACAGAACGTTACAGGTGTACTACTTCGTCAGGCCGCGGTTAGGAAGTATATGAGAGTGATTTTGGAAGTTATATTTATGTTCCATGTAACATATTTATGGTTTATGTGTGTGTGTGTGTGTGTGTGTGTGTGTGTGTGTGTGTGTGTGTGTGTGTGTGTGTGTGTCTGTAATTATGTTAGCTTATGTTTGGTTAGTTATTAGTTGGAGTAAGTTGTCGTGGAGATTTTTCAGGTTAGGTTAGATTAGATTAGGTTAGGTTGTGTTAGATTAGGTTAGTTATTAGTTGGAGTAAGCTGGAGTTAAGATTCTTCTGGATATACAAAACACTAAAGTTATTATCCAGCGTAATCCTCCCACACACCCCAACAAAATGATTCACAATGGAGACTGATTAATGAATGCTTGTGTTGTGATAATAATTCCTCTTATTGATTAACGAACTTTAGATAAAATGGAACAAGGCTGAGTGATGGTTGTTGAACTGATATAGAAATGTTAAGTGGTAGTAGATATAGTGTAAAATAAGTCATTGAGTGATACTGTAGTTGTGTAGTACCCAAGTTTGGTTCACTTGTATGTTACTGAGGAAATTATTCAATCAGGATTTTTTTACAAGGATGATTGGTGTACCTGAAGTTGATGATCGTTTTTTTTCTTTTTATTATTATTATTATAATGGTTGCCCCTCCTGTAATGAGAATGGCCAGGCCCAAGGGCCACCTAGGCGTGAATTTGTTTAAGGTGTTGAAGCTGTCGCCAACACAACAACCACACCCTGAGTTAATGAGCTGAGTGACCCAGTGTCAAGGAATAGTCCGTGGCCAACTGCACTGGCTAACCATTACCCCGTAACACAACGCGCGAATCGATTAACATCCATGTCCCCAATTACTGTTGGGTAGATAGAGGTAAATGACGCAAAGGAACTTGCTCATGGTCTCACCCTGCCCGGAAATGGAACCCGGGTTCATTCGCTTGCGAGGCGAGCAAGCTGACAATTACACCGTGTGTCGGCAACGCACACACACACACACACACACACACACACACACACACACACACACACACACACACACACACACACACACACACACACACACACACACACACACACACACACACACACACACACACACACACACTCACGTCTCCTGAAGTAGATATGAGAGAGAGAGAGAGAGAGAGAGAGAGAGATCTAAGCAGCTTATTATCATCCTACACCAACAGGAAGCGATAGACAGACAGACAGACAGACAGACAGACAGACACATCGCAACCACCAAGTTTTTCTCAAATTAACATAATCTCTTGTCGTCGTGTCCGTGTGGCTGTCGTGTTTGTCAATCCAGCAATTTCTCTTCTTTCTTCTCTCATAATTATTTCTTCTTTTATTTAATTTTTTTGTTGATTTTCGTCTTCATTTCTTCATTTAAAATTTTCGTGATTTCTTTCCTTCCCTCTATCCTTCTTTCTTTCCTCGCCATCCTCTTTATTTTCACCCTTCCATCATCTTTATCAGTTTTTCAATTTTCCCTGTCTCCTTCCTCCCTTCCTTTTCCTATTCGCATCTTTCCTTCAACCTTCCCTCCTTCATAATTCCTCTCCATCTCTCCCTCTATTCCTTCCTTCATCACTATCATATAAAATCATACTCGCTTCCCCCCTCCCTCCTCCCCCCCCCAAAAAAAAATAATATTCATCCCAACTTAAAAATTCACGTTTCCTGGCCACTGAGATCACCTACCCTGACCTTACCTTTACTTTGACCTGACCTGACCTCTCCCGAATGATGCCTTATACCTTATACCCAAACGATATATACCCATACACCAAATGAAACTCGAAGAGACTGACTATAATGTGTGTGTGTGAATATTAATCTGTTATCATTCAATCAAAAGTTTATAAGGTTTTACAAAGTTGTTTTCATTTTAATGTGGACTGGAGACCCTGTATAATATAAGTTGACTAATACTATACTTATGAGTGGAAGTAAACACTAATTCACATCTCTCTCTCTCTCCCTCTCTCTCCAATCTATTTCCCTCGTCTACTCTCTCAATAATATCTTTCTCTCAATCTACATCTCTCTCTCTCTCTCTCTCTCTCTCTCCAGTCTATTTCCCTCGTCTACTCTCTCAATAATATCATTCTCTCAATCTACATCTCTCTCTCTCTCTCTTTCTCTCTCCCGGAATATCAACAGTGAGTAAATATAAATAACCACACGATTTTACAGAATAGGGATATATATGTGTTAGAGAGAGAGAGAGAGAGAGAGAGAGATAAACTAACCATGGGACCTGATCTATCACTCATTTGAACCTAACCTAACCTAACCTCAACTATGCTTACAGAACCATTCCCCTCCATCCCCCCCCCTCGGCCCCCCAGACCTTGACTGTAGGAGGAATGGGCGAGATAGGGCAGGAAAGGTCAACTGGGTGAGTATACACAAGGTCAACAGAGGTCAGGAGCCAAGAGGTACAGATCTCCGTGTGTCATGGTGGTCATACTATATAACTGTACTGTAGAAGGTATTGTTTCTCTCTCTCTCTCTCTCTCTCTCTCTCAGATAACCCCCAAGTTTGTTATGACTCTTCCTGGACAGTGTATTTTTATCTTCAAATAGGATATGTTATCGTGTATCTCTTGTTAGAACGAGGGAACAAATAATTTATTGAATAATGGCAGGTTGAGGGAGA
This sequence comes from Homarus americanus, assembly GCF_018991925.1. Classification (NCBI taxonomy): domain Eukaryota; kingdom Metazoa; phylum Arthropoda; class Malacostraca; order Decapoda; family Nephropidae; genus Homarus; species Homarus americanus. The sequence continues at coordinate 2,006 of NW_024727895.1, read as the reverse complement.
GGGCGATGTACTCTACAGAACTAAACAAATAATTTTTTTGAAATACATTGTTTTTAACATTCAGTGCCATAATATTCTGACTTCTACTGTTTAACTATAATCTGCCTACGCTACCGTTCACGGGATGAATATGGGTGCACAATAAACTAGCCGCTGTATGTGGCAAAATTCAAAAGCGGATCCCCGCCTTTTTTATTACATACTAGGAAACATCTCACACTCACACACACGTATAGATGATCAGTAAGGAGGAGCCTCGACCTGAGCCCTGACAGAATGTTACAGGTGTACTATTTCGTCAGGCCGCGGTTAGGAAGTATATGAGAGTGATTTTGGAAGTTATATTTATGTTCCATATAACATATTTATGGTTTATGTGTGTGTGTGTGTGTGTGTGTGTGTCTGTCTGTCTGTAATTATGTTAGCTTATGTTTGGTTAGTTATTAGTTGGAGTAAGTTGTCGTGGAGATTTTTCAGGTTAGGTTAGATTAGATGAGGTTAGGTTGTGTTAGATTAGGTTAGTTATTAGTTGGAGTAAGCTGGAGTTAAGATTCTTCTGGATATACAAAACACTAAAGTTATTATCCAGCATAATCCTCCCACACATCCCAGCAAAATGATTCACAATGGAGACTGTTTAATGAATGCTTGTGTTGTGATAATAATTCCTCTTATTGATTAACGAACTTTAAATAAAATGGAACAAGGTTGAGTGATGGTTGTTGAACTGATATAGAAATGTTAAGTGGTAGTAGATATTGTGTAAAATAAGTCATTGAGTGATACTGTAGTTGTGTAGTACACAAGTTTGGTTCACTTGTATGTTACTGAGGAAATTATTCAATCAGGATTTTTTTACAAGGATGATTGGTGTACCTGAAGTTGATGATCGTTTTTTTTTTTTTTTATTATAATGGTTGCCCCTCCTGTAATGAGAATGGCCAGGCCCAAGGGCCACCTAGGCGTGAATTTGTTTAAGGTGTTGAAGCTGTCGCCAACACAACAACCACACCCTGAGTTAATGAGCTGAGTGACCCAGTGTCAAGGAATAGTCCGTGGCCAACTGCACTGGCTAACCATTACCCCGTAACACGACGCGCGAATCGATTAACATCCAGGTCCCCAATTTCTGTTGGGTAGATAGAGGTAAATGACGCAAAGGAACTTGCTCATGGTCTCACCCTGCCCGGAAATGGAACCCGGGTTCATTCGCTTGCGAGGCGAGCAAGCTGACAATTACACCGTGTGTCGCTAACCTGTACCCACACACACACACACACACACACACACACACACACACACACGTCTCCTGAAGTAGATATGAGAGAGAGAGAGAGATCTAAGCAGCTTATTATCATCATACACCAACAGGAAGCGACAGACAGACAGTCAGACAGACAGACACATCACAACCACCAAGTTTTTCTCAAATTAACATAATCTCTTGTCGTCGTGTCCGTGTGGCTGTCGTGTTTGTCAATCCAGCAATTTCTCTTCTTTCTTCTCTCTTGATTATTTCTTCTTTTATTTAATTTTTTTGTTGATTTTCGTCTTCATTTCTTCATTTAAAATTTTCGTGATTTCTTTCCTTCCCTCTATCCTTCTTTCTTTCCTTCCCTCTATCCTTCTTTCTTTCCTCGCCATCCTCTTTATTTTCACCCTTCCATCATCTTTATCAGTTTTTCAATTTTCCCTGTCTCCTTCCTCCCTTCCTTTTCCTATTCTCATCTTTCCTTCAACCTTCCCTCCTTCATAATTCATCTCCATCTCTCCCTCTATTCCTTCCTTCATCACCATCATATAAAATCATACTCGCTTCCCCCCCTCCCCTCCCCCCTCCCCTCCCTCCTCTCCCCTCGAAAAAAAAATATTCATCCCATCTTAAAAATTCACGTTTCCTTTGCCACTGAGATCACCTACCCTGACCTTACCTTTACTTTGACCTGACCTGACCTCTCCAGAATGATGCCTTATACCTTATACCCAAACGATGTATACCCATACAC
>NW_024727894.1:0-12743 GCF_018991925.1 Homarus americanus | reverse complement strand
TGACTCGAATGAATCGATTAATTTCGGTATTTTGTTTCTTATTTTTAGAACCACATAATCCCAATGAAACACAAAAGAAATTCAATATCGGTCACTCATAGGATTCTTATCATCTACCATAATTGTCTCGCCATTGACTCTTGTAACTCAGCTGTAGTCTTCCTAGCAACAAATCATAGACTACAGTTAGACTCCTTCATTAATTTACCATTAATAAAAAGAAATTCTGACAATTAACTTTCTAAACCCTTATAGGCAACACTCTTGAAGTCTTGACACCATTACTCCTGATACACGACCATCATCCCTACTGGAAGTTCTCTCCCACTTTCTGATGGCTTATCATAGCCTCTCCTGAAGACCTGGTCAGTAGCAGGTCCAGGTCCTATACCTGATACTGGAAATTTCTACACTTGACACTCATGGTTTCTTACCATCTATTTTATGTAGTTTTGTCTTATATCATCCTGAAAATAAACCATTAACATTTCTGGAGCCTTTCCTACGCCTTCTTTAACCTTCATATCAACCCTGTAAGAATGTTATAATGGTCTTCTCTGAAACCTAAACTTACTCTACTGGACCATCGATCTTCCTAAAATCCTGACACTCTACCATCGATCTTCCTGGAACCTTATTTTCTACCTTACTGGATCGTCCAGTATAACGTATTTTGGTGTCATATGTTGTTCCGAGTGTCTCTCTATCATGGAAACTTTTGAGGTAATATAGTCGCTCCCATTTTCGCGGCGAGCATCATATACAGTTATTTGAGTGTGTCCACCCAGAGGCTCACTGGATCAACCAGCTGAGTCCTGCCACTGACCTCTCATATGACGTACCAGACTAGTCCATCCTTCGCCATCAGTTCAACTTGAGTCTTGTCACTGGCCCTTTTATAACTTGTCGTTGGCCCTCAAGAGGCCCACTAGTTCATTCTGCCTTGTCACCTACCCACTGGGCTCCTGTCAACGACCACCCTGATACCTCCAGCAAACCTCCCCATCTCTCCCCCTTGTCCCTCTCCCCGTCTCACCCTGCCAAAGTCCTCCCTGGCACCCTGCCACGGCACCCGGGGTGATCTAGATGGATGAATTAGCATGAGGAGGCGACCGCTATATATATAACCTACTTTAAATGCAAGTCGTCCGTTTAATTGGAGTTGTGGCTGTGCACCCACACGGAGAGTAGAAACGGGGCGAGCTGACGGTCCGGAGCACGACGTGAGAGAACTTTTAAACCAGTCGGTCCTTCTTTTGCCTCTGTCTGTCTGTCTGTCTGTCTGTCTGTCTGTCTGAATCACCTCCTTCATAAATATTCTTCCCCTCTCTTGTGCTTACTATTTGTTTGTGTGTGTGTGTGTGTGTGTGTGTGTGTGTGTGTGTGTAATCCATTTATAGTATTTTAAGATCTGAGTTTACCACGTATCCACTTGAACCGATATAACGAAAGATGTTTATTTGTTATACATATTATCAAGGGCATATATTTGCTTTACCTACCTGTCTGAATATATACAGTTCTTTGATACAATTGCTCCCCTCCTTTGCATCTTAATTTCGATTATCTAGTTTCCTTGTTTGTCCGGTTACGCATTCGCCAGTAAGTCCTGTCACTCTGCATCTTTCTCTTGTCTTATTCTAGTGTGTAATTTGTTCATTAGCTTGGCTTTATTGACTTGTACATTGAGCTAAAAGCATTTTCTCGAGCAAGTCTCTCCGGGGTGACGTGTGAGTGCATGGATATATATATATATATATATATATATATATATATATATATATATATATATATATATATATATATATATATATATATATATATATATATATATATATATATATATATATATATATATATGTATATATATTTACTTCAAATACATCTTTCAGTGCCTTCAAGTTCATTATAATTTCTTCTTATAGTTTATAATCATAGTTATAATCCTAAAGTTATTTATAGTCATTTTCTCCTCTTATAAATTGAGATATGTACTGAGTTATAAAAATGTTCACCATTATACACTTAGAGGGAGACACTTACATCTTCATTATATGTCCTTCTTGTACTGAACAATGTTATATTTATTCACTTCGGTAGATAACCTTACCATTCAAACACACTTAAATGCTCCTTTCTCACGGTCTACAGGACACACACACACACACTACTACAACCACCTCGCACTCTAACACACACACACACACACACACACACACACACACACTTCCATCTCATTTCAACACACACTCTACTAAACATCTTTCTCACTCCAACACAGACTTTGTCACATCTCCCTCTTACAGCAACACACACTCTACCACACTTGCCTCTCACTACAACAAACTTTTTTTACAACATTCAGTCCACCACACACGTTCTTACCCTCTCACTCCAGCACACACACTACTATACATGACTCTTACTTCAACACACACACACACACACAAATTCCAACCATTTTCGTTCTCTGCTGCCACGCACTCTACCTCCCCTCCCCCCCACCCACCCTCGCGCCCCGGTGATACGAGGTCACCGGGCAATGATAGTAATCATAATAACACCACAATTCCTCACGACGCCGACTCGATAAGTCAATTACCCGGCGGGAGGCACAACACGCGTGGACTCCGGGCGAAGGGGGGAGCTGAAGACACACAGACGAGAGAGACCACCAACGAGGAGGAACTTACCCCTCTACCCCTTCCCTCACTCCTCATTAAACTCAACAAGTATAAAGACGACTCCTACAGATGGTAAATACTCCTTGATGCTATCCAGTAGGAGGGTATTTCTCTAACAGTCCCTTCAACAAGACGGCCTTCATGGAGAAGGACGAGTACATCATAAGGGACTTTTCGTCGCTGTTGTTTCCTCCTGCTGTAGTCTTGAAGAAGGATGGATTTCGTGCTTCGTAAGATAGAGTTTCGAGGTCTCGACCGATTGGAGAGTTTAGTCGATGACACTGGCGATTATGTCAGAGAGTGGCCCTGGTGGTGGTTGTGACGAGTGTACCTGATGGTGATGACAGGTCGAGGAAGCCGTGTGTCTACCTGCAGTTGTGGTGTAGATGGTGATGATGACAGCCTATAGACAGGAGATGTCGATAGGTGAAGGAGTTAACGGACAGAACTTTTGACAGGTGGAGACGTGTGGAGACGGTGATGTTGACAGGTGAAGACGTGTGTACATTGCAGTGTTGACAGGTGAAGGACGTGTACATTGTGTGTTGGGATAGGTGAAGGAAACTGTATACCAGGGGCTAAGGACGTTCCCCATGATAGTGTTGATGACAGGTGTGTAGACGGCACTGACGTCAGAGGAAGGCAGGTGTACGGAGGACGAAAGGTACCACAGGTATCAAAATCAGGATTCATATACATGATGGTAAAACTGGGTGTGGAGACAGGTGCGTCTAACTGACAGTAGTGACAGATCATATAACTAAGAAAATAAACAGCTAAATGTGACGGCATATTTATAATTATAGAAAAGATCAATCTCTTCGTGTTGACGTGCTGCTGGTAAGAGTGACAGATAATAGTACAGACACTCAGCAGCTTCCAACCCTGTAATACCCAGAGCCCGCAAACACTGCCTAAAATGCCACTGATCCACCCTAATGAAGTAGATGATTGATGTGTGTGTGTGGGTTGGTGTGTGTGTGTGTGTGTGTGTATGTGTGTGTGTGTGTGTGTGTGCATGTTGTATGTTTCTTTGTGTATATGTTTGTGTGTGCGGTGGTTATTTGTACGTGTTTGTATGTATGTCTAAGTGTGTTTTACCTATCTTTGTTTTATAATCTATATAAAATGTACTAATGTGTAGTAGTTTCAGTGTTTCTATATGTAACTTATATATGTGTGTTTATAAAGTTCATTTATATATACAACTATATTATTTCTTTTAACAAACATTGAAGCTAAATTAAAACATCCATCCATTCAATCTATCAATTTATTCAACTAATTATTTGTTCAATCATCATTCTGTTTATTTATTTATCTATTTGTCAATCAACCAATCTACTGTGTCTATCTGTCTATTCATCAATCCAGTCTATATCTGTCTTTGTAGCCCGTTCAGTCTGTCTGTCTGGCTGGCTGGCTGGTCCACATCTATCAGCCCATCAATCTATCAAAATGCATATCCCTTCAATTCATCAATCAATCAATCATCCGGCCTTCCCATCATACCCATCAATCATGCCCTGATCCCGCGTGTGTTTTGAGAGAGGTGAGCCAGCGTGCACGTCAGGTTCCGACAAGCCGTTTAATCCTGAGCGACGTGCAGTTGTCAAGGGCGTCATGTCACGGGCTGACAGGAGGGTGACTGGAGAGAACAGTTCCCACGCTGTCAGACTCACGGGTAGACGTACCTCTCCTGAGTAGTGGAGGGGGGGGGTGGAGAGGGAGAGGAGGGGGGTGAGAGGGAGAGGAGGTGGGTGAGAGGGAGAGGAAGGGGTGAGAAGGAGAGGAAGGGGTGAGAGGGAGAGGAGGAAGGGGTGAGAGGAAGAGGAGAGGGTGAGAGGGAGAGAAAGAGGTGAGAGGGAGAGAAAGAGGTGAGAGGGAGAGTAAGGGGTGAGAGGGAGAGGAAGGAGTGAGAGAGAGAGGAAGGGGTGAGAGGGAGGAGGAGGTGGGTGAGAGGAAGAGGAGGTGGATGAGAGGAAGAGGAGGTGGGTGAAAGGGAGATGAGGTGGGTGAGAGGGAGAGGAGGTGGGTGAGAGGGAGAGGAGGGGGTGAGAGGGAGAGGAGGGAGGGAGAGGGAGAGGAGGTGGGGCAAAAAGGAGAGGAGGGGGTGAGAGGGAGAGGAGGTGGGGTGAGGAGGAGAGGAGAGGGTGGGGTGAGAGGGAGGAGGGGTGGGTGAAAGGGAGAGGGGAGGGGTGAGAAGGAGAGGAGGGGGTGGGGTGAGAGGGGGATGAGGGTGGGATGAAAAGGGAGGGGAGGTGGTGAAAGGGAGATGAGGTGGGTGAGAGGGAGAGGAGGTGGGTGAGAGGGAGAGGAGGTGGTGAGAGGGAGAGGAGGGAGTGAAAGGAAGAGCAGGGGTGAGAGGGAGAGGAAGGAGGAGGTGGGTGAGAGGGAGAGGAAGGGATGAGAGGGAGAGGAAGGGGTGAGAGGGAGAGGAAGAAGTGAGAGGGAGAGCGAGGAGGAGGGTGAGACAGGAGGAGGGGATGAGAGGGAGAGGAAGAGGGAGAGGTGGAAGAAGGGGTGAGAGGGAGAGAGGGGGTGAGAGGGAGAGGAAGGGGTGAGAGAGGGAGAGGAAGGGGTGAGAGGGAGAGAAGGTGGGTGAGAGGGAGAGGAGGTGGGTGAGAGGGAGAGGAGGTGGGTGAGAGGGAGAGAAGGTGGGTGAGAGGGAGAGGAGGTGGGTGAGAGGGAGAGGAGAGGAGGGGAAGGAGAGAATAGGATAAGAGAGAGATGGGAAAGTAAGATAGGGAAAGGAAGAGGAAAGAAGCGGGAGAGAGAGAGGGAGAGATATGAGAGGTGATAGAGACAGAAAGAACGATAGAGGATAAGATGAAAGGAGAGGAAGAGAGAGGATGGGGAAGAATGGAGAGAAAGAGAGGGAGAGAAGATGATAGCATAGAAAGGAAAGGAAAGGGAAGGGTAAGGAAGGAAGATGAAGGAGTGAAGTAAAAGGGAAAGGAGAAATTGAAGGAAAGAATGAAGGGGGTAGCAATAAAAGGAGAGAGAGGATGAGAGGGGAGGAAAATGATAGGAAAACGAAAGAAAGGAAGAAGAGAGAAAAGAGAATATTTAGAGTAAAGATGAAGGTAGATAAGCAGAAAGAAAGTGAAGAAGGGGATAAGAGGGAAAGATGAGGAGATTAATGGAAAAGAGAGATAGAGGAAGAGGAGAACAATGGGGGGTGAGAGGCAGAGAGGAGGAGGAGAGTGAGAAGGAAAGGAGATGGAGAGTAGAAGACGAAGGAGTAGATGAGAAAGAAGGAGGAGAAGAGGGAAAACAGATGTAGGGCTAGAGTGGAATAAGGAAATGGATAGGGAAAAATGTGTGTGAGAGAGAGAGAGAGAGAGAGAGAGAGAGAGAGAGAGAGAGAGAATGAAAGAGGTAATAAAAACGAGGGAGGAAAGGATGGGAGGGGAAATAATAACTCACCTGAGCTATTCACCTAAACACTCACCTGACTAACTCGTCAAAGCTCACCTGTACAATCAGTGATCATTAGGGCCCGGATAGTTATGCATTTGCATATTTCATATGCAAATGCATATTTTGCGTGATTTCTATGATAAGTGCATATTACCTAGATAACTGCATATAAATGCATATTTTGGTAAAATATTCATCTGGCAGTATCTCTTTGTTGCCACTGAATGAGCACACGTGGTACTGGGAGGTGAGGTGTGGTTAGGTGAAGTGAGGTGAGGTCACGTCGCTTTAATCTGTCGTTTCCACACCTGGTCATGACTCATTGGACTAGTGAGTTAGTCAGTCAGGAGCAGTGCTGCTGTGTGGAGCTACTCTCTTCTGCTGCTCGTGAAAAATGCCGAAAGTACAAAGAAACCAAAATGAAGTGCTGAGATCATATGTAAAGGAATTTGATGCATTTACTACTGATGGAAGTGTACTGTTTTGTAAATATTGTGAAGCACCAGTGACAGCGAGCAAGAAATTTCAAGTCCAACAACACCTTAAAACAAGCAAGCACATCCGACTCGAAGCTGTTAAGTCCAATAGTGCACAAAAGGAGCAACAACTACTTCTTGCATGTTCCAGTAAGTCAGTCTATAATGTAAATACATGTTCATATATATTTTTTGAAGCACTTTCACATATATATGTTAAATACATTACGTATATTGCTTAATAAACATTAACATTAGTTTATATTAACTATTTTGTTTCCGTATAACCTGCATTCTTGGCTTTATAAGTGACATTTTTAGTGCATATAAATGCATATTTCCCCTGGTTTTTAGTGCATATTTGCATGCATATTTCATGGTTTTTTAGTGCATAACTATCCGGGCCCTAGTGATCATTAATACCTCTGAAAATAACTTGATAATTTCCAGGTAATATCAAATTATTTCGTGTTTCAGTAAATGTTAAATATATTGTAAATTTGTTAATATTTATATATGTTCTGTGTATTTATCTAACACTTTGTATAATTTTGTATGTATCTATCAAACTTTTTGTCTATCATTATCTGCTTATCTGCCTGTGTATGTGCGGGTGTTGCAATATGTCTATATATTTAAGTAAAATGAATCTTTGTTCAGCCTGTTTACGAATCTGTGTCATTAACCTGCCCATTCCTCATCATTAGCTCTGTTGCTTGTAATTAATGGTAGTGAAGAGCTAGGTAGTGGACCAATTAGCTCTCTTACGTTATCTTCAGATGGCCTGTGTTAATATAAACTTTAACGTACATTAATACAATACAATGTTTATTTAGCTCCAGTCGTCATCTTTAACTGAACACATTAAGCTACTTCCTATAATTTGACTTAAAAAACTTAAAGTTATAAGAATTCAGCTAACAGGATTTGTTTTGAAGAAGTTCTCTCCTCCTCCTCCTCATCCCTCTGTTCCTCCTCCTCCTCCCCCTCCTCCCACTGTTCCTCCTCCTCTTCTTTCTTTTGCATTTCTTTCCAGCTCCCTCATCTTCTTTTCCTCCTCCTTCATTCTTCTTCCCTTTTCCTACCTCCATCTCCCTCTCTTCCTTCTTCCATCTACTTCCTTTTTTTCCACCTCCCTCCTTTCTCTTTATTTCCCTCTCCTTCTTCCGCTTTCTTCCTCTACACAAGGATTTGACAGTTTAGGCCTAGCAGCGATATAACACCTTTGATGTGACAGGTTATTGACAGCCGGGACCTGACAGGGAGATGACAACTTTACCTAGACAGGATTTTGACAGCTCTGGTCAGGCGGGGAGATAACAGCTATGATTTGACACGCTGTTGGCAATTTTGACCTGACTCTAACTAGACAGGGAGATGATAGCTCTAACTTGACAGGAAGATGACAGCTCTAACTTAACAATAATATTAAAATATTACAAACACAACTCTGACTCATTGTATATAATATTCACTACATTAAACCAGTCACAAGATTTTAGTAACGGCTAGAAGGACCCTTAATTTCACATCTTTATTGCCATGTGAATAATGCATGAAAACCTGTAAATATACCAAGAAATATGACCCAGTACATGGCAGCAGAGTCATGAGATAGGAGCCTTCATGCCAAACTTTAATACATCATGCTGGTTGTTGTCTAGTCCCGGTGCCTCGCTATATTAGTAAGCAATTTTTGTGTATATTCAGTCGACCTCTGATAGAGTTCTCAATAATCACAGCTGAGTTATATTAAAAAGTTGATTGTCTCCTTTCCCGACAGTGCACTCTCTTCCACTCTCTGCACTCACAACCAACAGAGTGCCGACTCCAACGGTCACTCTCCTCCCCACGCACCACCAAGCAGTTCCTGTCTCATATAGATCCTTCGGGAACGATCAGGACTCCACGACACGAGTTGTGGAGAATCCTATAAGGATTCCCTGGGCCCGCATTTTTGAGCTACCAAACAGGGAGGTACTACCGCCTGGGAAGATATTGGAAGCATAATGTGTTGTCTAATGGTAGACCCTGCTGCCATATGTCATCACGAAAATTGTGACCAAGTCCAAGGTTGCTGATCTGACTTTCTGTGTTGTGTGAGAGTGAATGAGTGAGGATGGATGAGTTTCTAGGTGGATAGGTGCTGAGTGAGGATGGATGAGTTCGGATGGGCGAGGATGGGGGAGGGGGATGGGGGGGGATTCCACGCCCTTCCCAGTGGGTGGGTCCTGATACCTTCCGTCGGCGCCTGACGGATGGTACCATTCACCACCTCCAAGGATGGGCGAGGATGGGGGAGGGGGATGGGGGGGGGATTCCACGCCCTTCCCAGTCGGTGGGTCATGATACCTTCCGTCGGCGCCTGAGGGAGCAATGCATCAAGAGTTTCACCACTCTTCATAATATGGTTCAGCATATTTGGATAAAACGTATCAGGGAGGGAAAGCCAATCAACGAACGAGATGATTAGAAGGAAGGTTTTTATTGGTTAAAAAAAATTATTTTCTTCGACCTCTCGCAGTACAACATGGATGCTTATCTATATGTTAATGCGTCGAGAAATTAAAAAATGGAATGATTTATCTTACTTATATATGTGTGCGTGTATAGACATAACGCACGCACGCACACAAAGCAATTACATATACAGACACGCACTCACGCAAGCACAGAGACAATCACGGACACAGACGAACACAAACAAGTGGTGATGTAAAAAAATAAACGAAAAGAGAGAACCAGATAAGAGAGACAGAGACGTATAGACAGACAGACGATGACAGGAAGGGGAGACAGAAAGACCAAGAATAAAAACAGGAAACCCAAAGACAGTGAACAAATGAGAGAGAGAGAGAGAGAGAGAGAGAGAGAGAGAGAGAGAGAGAGAGAGCTAACGAAGAACGGCAGTAATTACCCAGATATCAATCGACTGTTCTCAAGACGTGTGTGTGTGTGTGTGTGGCCGAGGTTATACACAGCCTGCAGGGAACAATAGTTAAGGGTGAAGGCGCTAATAACTGCCTTAAACACTCTTGTCATTACGGGTCTTATCTCTGAGGAGGAAGTTAAGAAACGAGGCAAAGATGAAGAAGACTGCCAAGAGATTAAGACGATGATAAAGATGATGTGGAAGGAGATAAAGAGAGAGATGAGTAAACAGGATAATAGTGGATTGATATATTGAGTTCTTGTTCTTGTTCTTGTTCTTCTTCTTGTTCTTGTTCTTCTTCTTCTTCTGTTGTTTATTGTTGGTGTTGTTGTTTTATTGTTGTTGTTGTTTTTGAATAGTTGAAGCCAAAAACGATAAGTAATTAACTTGATTAATTTGGATGTAACTATGAAATTGTCTTAATTGATATTTAAGTACGCTTATTTACGTCTCCTGTCATTGATATAAGAGATTTTAAATAATCACACTTAAGAAAGCCACTTAATCACACTTAAAGGCTTCATCAGTCCAAGTCGAGTTGTTTAGTAGTAATCGCACTTGGAATAATTAATCTTTTCATTCCAAGTGTCTTAAGTAATCGCACTTTAGGACATTATCCACAAAATCCACAGATCTTAAGTAATTGCACTTAACACTACATGTGGTCCAAGTGTTAAGTAATTGCACTTACGATCTCGACACTTTTAAATAATCCTCACTTAAGGGATAATTACACTTGAAAATCATTCTACTTAAGATTTTAAGTCGTTAGGGATAAGGCACTCAAGTCATCATACTCAATACCTTAGTCATCGTTCTCAGTGTCTTAAGTCCTCATACTCAACACCTTAGTCATCGTTCTCAGTGTCTTAAGTCATCATACTCAACACCTTAGTCATCGTTCTCACTGTCTTAAGTCATCATACTCAACACCTTAGTCATCGTTCTCAGTGTCTTAAGTCATTATACTCAACACCTCAGTCATCGTCCTCACTGTCTTAAGTCATCATACTCAACACCTTAGTCATCGTTCTCACTGTCTTAAGTCATCATACTCAACACCTTAGTCATCGTTCTCAGTGTCTTAAGTCATTATACTCAACAACTCAGTCATCGTCCTCACTGTCTTAAGTCATCATACGCAACACCTCAGTCATCGTTCTCAGTGTCTTAAGTCATCATACCCAACACCTTAGTCATCGTTCTCAGTGTCTTAAGTCATCATACCCAACACCTTAGTCATCGTTCTCAGTGTCTTAAGTCATCATACCCAACACCTTAGTCATCGTTCTCAGTGTCTTAAGTCATCATACCCAACACCTTAGTCATCGTTCTCACTGTCTTAAGTCATCATACTCAACACCTTAGTCATCGTTCTCAGTGTCTTAAGTCATCATACTCAACACCTTAGTCATCGTCCTCACTGTCTTAAGTCATCATACCCAACACCTCAGTCATCGTCCTCACTGTCTTAAGTCATCATACTCAACACCTTAGTCATCGTTCTCAGTGTCTTAAGTCATCATACCCAACACCTTAGTCATCGTTCTCAGTGTCTTAAGTCATCATACGCAACACCTTAGTCATCGTTCTCAGTGTCTTAAGTCATCATACGCAACACCTTAGTCATCGTTCTCAGTGTCTTAAGTCATCATACCCAACACCTTAGTCATCGTTCTCAGTGTCTTAAGTCATCATACCCAACACCTTAGTCATCGTTCTCAGTGTCTTAAGTCATCATACCCAACACCTTAGTCATCGTTCTCAGTGTCTTAAGTCATCATACCCAACACCTTAGTCATCGTTCTCAGTGTCTTAAGTCATCATACCCAACACCTTAGTCATCGTTCTCAGTGTCTTAAGTCATCATACCCAACACCTTAGTCATCGTTCTCAGTGTCTTAAGTCATCATACCCAACACCTTAGTCATCGTTCTCAGTGTCTTAAGTCATCATACCCAACACCTTAGTCATCGTTCTCAGTGTCTTAAGTCATCATACCCAACACCTTAGTCATCGTTCTCAGTGTCTTAAGTCATCATACCCAACACCTTAGTCATCGTTCTCAGTGTCTTAAGTCATCATACCCAACACCTCAGTCATCGTTCTCAGTGTCTTAAGTCATCATACCCAACATCTTAGTCATCGTTCTCAGTGTCTTAAGTCATCATACCCAACACCTTAGTCATCGTTCTCAGTGTCTTAAGTCATCATACCCAACACCTTAGTCATCGTTCTCAGTGTCTTAAGTCATCATACGCAACACCTCAGTCATCGTTCTCAGTGTCTTAAGTCATCATACCCAACACCTCAGTCATCGTTCTCAGTGTCTTAAGTCATCATACCCAACACCTTAGTCATCGTTCTCAGTGTCTTAAGTCATCATACCCAACACCTTAGTCATCGTTCTCAGTGTCTTAAGTCATTATACCCAACACCTTAGTCATCGTTCTCACTGTCTTAAGTCATCATACCCAACACCTTAGTCATCGTTCTCAGTGTCTTAAGTCATCATACCCAACACCTTAGTCATCGTTCTCAGTGTCTTAAGTCATCATACCCAACACCTCAGTCATCGTTCTCAGTGTCTTAAGTCATCATACGCAAACTCGTAATCGTAGTTTTTTTCCCCCCGTAATCTAACCTGAGCTCATTTCATATCATTACACTTAGGTTTAATGGGTCGCAATTCAAATTGTTGTTCTGGCTGTGGGTCGCAGTAAAAAACGTTTGAAAAACATTGTTCTAATATGTATGAGAATATATTCGTCGCTGTCACTAATATTTACGTGTATTTATCCACATATATTGTTATCACCCAGACGTACGTGATAGGTGGAGTGAAGGACAATGGTATATTATTATGTGGGGCTGGCAACAAGTCGGTCTAATGTGTATTGAGAGAAGAAGAGGCGATATTTGATGACAAGTGTCGTGAGTGTGTAGGGGGTGTGTGGGGGAGTGTTATTGTGTGGGCAGTGTTGTGGGTGAAGAATTGATGTGAGGGAGTGTTGGGGTGCGGGAGGAAGGGTAAACGGGAAAAGGCATTACTTCACTGAGAGACTGGTGGTAACTTGGCATCAGTAGATAAGCATAAAATAATAAACATAAAATCCTTTAAACAAAGAAAACACAGATAAACACCGAAGATAAGAGAAGATAAGAAAAACAAAAGTAATAAGAGTAAAATATTCAAATTTGGGTAAGATAATAAGATAAGTGACTGCT
>NW_024727893.1:0-79925 GCF_018991925.1 Homarus americanus | reverse complement strand
AAGCTTTGGTTATGTGAGGTAAAAAGCTTTGGTTATGTGAGGTAAAAAGCTTTGGTTATGTGAAGTAAAAAGCTTTGGTTATGTGAAGTAAAAAGCTTTGGTTATGTGAGGTAAAAAGCTTTGGTTATGTGAAGTAAAAAGCTTTGGTTATGTGAGGTAAAATATTTTGAATAAGTGAGGTAAGACGCTTTGGTTATGAGAGGTAAGAAGCTTTGGTTATGTGAAGTAAAAAGCTTTGGTTATGTGAGGTAAAATATTTTGGATAAGTGAGGTAAGAAGCTTTGGTTATGTGAGGTAAGAAGCTTTGGTTATGTGAGGTAAAAAGCTTTGGTTATGTGAGGTAAAATATTTTGGATAAGTGAGGTAAAAAGCTTTGGATAAGTGAGGTAAGAAGCTTTGGTTATGTGAGGTAAGAAGCTTTGGTTATGTGAGGTAAAAAGCTTTGGTTATGTGAAGTAAAAAGCTTTGGTTATGTGAGGTTAAGGTGTGTGTATTTGGTTAGGTTACCACAGCCGCCATGATGGAAACAGACAACATTATTGATCTTAACAATAACTCAAACGGTTACACTTAAGAGATATAATTATCATACCTAAGCTCTTTCGTAAGCAGGTAAGAAACAGGTGTATATAACACGAGTACCAACTTTCAACACACCTTTACAAATTACTTTAGGGAACATAATCCATCAGTTAAGTCATAAACACCTGGACGTTAGGATGACTTGCTAGTAACACCCGACCCCCCCCCCCCCCTCATCCATCCCTGCTTCACGTTTTCTATATCGTTTGATCTTCACTACTGCCTATGACCCTTATCAAACCCAAATTATCCATCTATTTACCCCAATCGCCCCCAAGAACTACCAGTATACATGCTTTTAAAGATCATTTCCTTCCTTCTCTTCTTCTCTCCTACGTATACCCTTATTCTCTAAATACTCTTCCCCTTTTATCTTCATCCTACTATTCGTATTTTCATCTACTTTCACTCTTCATTTTTTTCGTTAGCAATCTTTTATTTCCTTCTTTCAAATCATTTTTTTCTTTGTATTGATTTTCATAATATTTTTTTTCTTCTTATTTATCCATTTCCTTCCCCTTTATTTCCCCCATTATCCCCATTCGTCTTTGTCTTTAATAACCATTTCCCATTTCTTCTTTCCTCCAATTCTCATTCTCTTTTATTTCCCTAGTTCCAATGCTTTCTCTTTTTTTTTTTGCAACTCCCTTCTTTCTTCATTTCTCCTATTCCCATTTTACTTTATTTCCTCGTTCCTTCATCTCTATATACCTTTTCTTTTTCCCCCTTCCAATTCCCTTCCTGTTCCACACACCAGCAACTCACAAATCTTCATCTAGGGCAGAGAGGGAGGGGGCAAAAATATTGACACATCAAACAAGGCTCTATATCTTAGGCCGTCGATGGAGGGAGGGAGGGAGGGAAGGAAGGAGAAGGAAGGAGAGGTAAGGATGGACGAGGGAGGGAGTGAGGGAAGGGGAAGTTAAAATGAAAGAAGTGAATAGCAAAAATGAGAGAGAGAGAGAGAGAGAGTGAGAGAAGGTTGATAATTTGACCTTAATTGGATCTGAATTAAGTCTTCAAGTTCACGTAATGACGGATAATACACTAAGAAGACACTGGTGAAAGACGTGGCTTGATCACACACACTGTACTGGAGAGAACAGCTGTTAACCTAATTAAACATTGACTGAACTCCGCTCCTGCCATGACCTGCTGAGAAGTCGATGGATGGATGGATGGAGCCTTTTAAACAGTACACGGATAAAGCTCAGCGTTAGTAGAAGCTTTTACGGATAGTTAAGGGTGATATCGTCCTGGCCGCTACTATGAATAGGTAAAATTTTAACTTACAAACAAATAGAATGAAACGCTGTCAGACATAACAGATAAGTAGCGAGTATAAACTATAATTACGGTGTTAGGAGTGTAAATAACAGCGGGTTTTTTCACTTGTTTACATGGTAATTGAAATAGGTTAAATGTGTGGTGCCCCCCCCCCTCGCTCCTTAGACTGGACTGAGAAGGTCATTTTTCCCGACGAGTTTTATACCGTAAATAATTCGGACGAGTGAGAACAATTATATCTGCATTGTGGGTTAAAAAAAAAAGATGGTATTTGATAGATCAGCTTAAAGAAGTCAAAATGAGCTAATTTACTAGTTACAGGAGTCACGGTATTGACCTGAATGATACTCGAAAGTCAAGGAGAAAATATAGTTGAAGGCATTATTAAAATTTAGGCGAATGACACAGGAAAATTTCGCTACACACTGGGAAAAAAAAAGATTCACTTAAACCCTACAACTTTGACGACGGTTTCCATAAAATTATAGATAGATAAATTCTTTACTTCCTCAACTGGAGCTAACTTTGATGATTAAGATAAAAAATAAATAAATAACCAGAAAGTATAAAATAATTTGAACTTTAATGGCGTTTTAATTTTTAGTGAATAAGTGAAGAAAAAAAATTCTCACCAGAAAAAATACGTAAAAAATAAAAATGACTCCAACTTGTAAATTCATCTACTTGTTTCTTAATATGTTAAACACGTCGGATAATTAATGACTTTGAGAGTTATATAACAGGGAGCTGGGACGAGAGATTAGGTAGGTATCCCCCTGTACTATGGCACGACTCACTTACACTGATGAAACGTCAGTTATGTTGGTCGTCACGTGACTACATATATTATTACTTAAACTACCGTGTGTGTATATGAGGAAGAGAAGAAACACGCACACACACACACACACACACAAACACGTGAAAAACAACCTAATTGGATGATAAAAAAAACATGCGTCCAAAAACTTACCAACTTCAAGACATTTACATATAGAGCCACATCCTCTCTCTCTCTCTCTCTCTCTCTCTCCTACGTTAATTCTCAACATAACTAACCTGCACAAGTCATCCATACACCACGGGGGAGGTATTGTGTCGGGGATGAAACAGAGGAGAGGTGTGATGAGTGGGGGGTAACGCCTGAAAAACACTTGGTATTCAGCTTACCATTAAAAAAGAGCCTTTTGCTTCCACCCTAAACTAACGTACCGTAAGGTAACCTAACTTAACCAAATTTACCCCATCCTAGCCTAACTTAACCTAACCTAAACCAATTTAACCCATCCTAGCCTAGCCTAACCTAACCTAGCCTAACGTAACCTAATTCGTCATACACACACAAACAGGTTAATAGGTCGTGTAATATTAAAAAAAAAAAAAAGATTACAGCTTTTGTTTTTAGTTCGGGTTGATTGTTGTGGGTCCGGTGAAAAGGTGCGTTTGGTCAGTTGTTTGTGCACGTGAGTTTGTGATGAACGGAGAGTGACGGCTGCCTCATTCCTTCCTTTAGCATTTGATGAAAGGTGAATAACATGGACGTATGGAGAGAGAGAGAGAGAGAGAGAGAGAGAGAGAGAGAGAGAGAGAGAGAGAGAGAGAGAGAGAGAGAGAGAGAGAGAGAGAGAGAGAGAGAGAGGAGAATGTTTGATGGATAACAATGGACTGAAAAATTGTTGTGAAGTGAAGGAGAATTGAAAGATAATCGATAATGAACAAAATCAAGAGACAGGAGAAAGGAAGAAGAAAAAGATACAACACACACACAACAATAACGCCGTGAAAAAACATTAAAAACAAACACTTTTCCAACGACTAAAACCTGGGATGAAACACTACCAACCATGGGGGGAAAAACACGCGAAAAAAAACACACACACACACACACACAAAAACTTATCCACCCCAAAGCTGTAGTCTCAAAAACTGACCCCAAGTCCAGCGTTCTCCTTTAAATATGTGGAGAGGAGCGTAGAAACGACAGAAAAATCGGTGAGACAGACATACAGACACACAGAGAGAGAGAGAGAGAGTATGTGTGTGTGTAGGTCGTCGTGTTAGGGCCAGAGGTAAGGCAGACACTTGGTTTATTGACATGCAAGGGTTGAGGTCTACCAATATCCTCCCCCCATACCAATGTTATACCTCCCTCCTCCTCTCTCTGTTCCTCTCCCACCTACTATACCACCATCCTAGTGACGTGTCTTAATTTACTTTCCATCATCCTTAAATATACCGTATATATATACAGTATATTTACACTGGCATGATCACTAATATATCTCATCCACACGTCCCATCTTCCTCTTTTATCATGCCTCCTGCCTCCTTCCCCTTCGCTCCCTTTTCATTCCATCTCTCTTAACCCCCGCCCCCCCCCATCCCTACACCCGCCAGGTCAACAGGACGACAAAAACACGTTCCATTAGGGGCCAGAAACTTGTTTGTGTACCTTCACTTTATTACAGAATTATAATTACCTTTGATGGTGTTATTGGAGGGTGAGGGTAATGTGATTGGGCTATGTCTGTCAGTGTGTCATGCAGTGAACCAGGTGCTGTTGTATTGTGTACCTCAGTCAGGTTATTTATCAGTAAGTCAGTCGACACTTGACTGATATGAGTATAGAAAAACCTTGTTATTTTTTTTATACTGGACATTTTTAAATAAATGTATTGTTTAATATTAACATGAGCAGTGCACACATCAGGACGTACAGGAGGTCAGGACTCATTAAATATTCAGACAAGGGTTATACGAGCGAGCGTGAGTCCATTAACAACAAGCAAGACTGTAAACATAAGACACGCACTCCACATACATGGGGCCTCCCTTGTCCCAGAGGCGTCTTGTACCGAGGAAGCGTAAGACTGGTCACGCGGGCCTTAAACCATGGCTTAGTTTGGGCCACACGGGAACACCAACGGCTTGATCATTGGTTTTAAATATAAATTGTTGCCTGTGTGTTTCAAGAGTTAATCATATATAAATCTATCAAGTATGAATATATTTTAATCATCACCCAGTGTCAGTTCACTGCTGAAACAAGGCTTCTTCATCATCCCCTCCCAAAGAGCATCCTAAACTACATAATGTCTTTTATCCATTGGCCATTTTCGTAGGATCCAGCAGTCGCAGATCTTCTTAGTTTACTGTTGATTATGTAAGATAATCTCAGTTCCTACCCGCACATGGCCTTACAGTAGTAACGTATTGTACTTCAGTTTTACATGTCATAGATTCGCTTCTGTTCCCTGACTCTCTATGTTATACCACCTACATCTTCTCATGCATTTTTGAGTAGCTTGGAGTTTCTATGTAATGTTTGCTTTTACACACACATTTCACATTCATATTTCAACACTGGAAGTAGGAGACACCTGGCATATACTTTGTACATGCGTGTTGCTTCTGAATAAATGACTTAAGTCTTCCAAAGGATTTCCATTATATTTTGACTTCTTTCCACTCTACTACACTTCTTTATGTAACTCAGTTTACTTTGGCTTTTTCTTGCATATAAATGATTGAATTCTATGGAAGGGGAATATGTGTAGTATTCATTATTTTTTTGTCTTTACCAACATATTAAAGAACATTTGGTTGTGTTCATTTTCACTCGTTCCTGTTTGCTTGCATCGACCAACTCCTGTGTTTGCCTTCACACACACACACACACACACACACACATGGTCAGTTCCCTAGCTCTTTAAAGCATATATAACAAACACTGAACTTGCCCCATCAAAACACCCCAAACACTCTCCCATGAACCCAAGGTATGAGGCATTGCATTTCTAGAATATTTCCAGGTCAATTTGCAATTAAAATTATTTACTAGTCTTTAATTAATCCTCAGCCCTTCCCGCTCTCTCGGTTGAATGAAAGCGAGTTTAGAGTCTTTGTTGGTATTTTTATAAATGAATTACAGAATACATAACAGGTAAAAGGTTAGGCTTCTTGGTCTGTCGTTGCGTCGTGTATATCAAGACAAATATGACCATAACATTATTCTAACTTTCTGGTAATTTATTTCGTCATGTAAGAACGCCTACTATGCTTATCGTTCCTCTCTCAGCATGTACAGCCTCCCGAAATATCCGAGAAGTTTTCAGAAACCATAGGAAAGCCAACGATTATACCGTGCCTCACCCTAGCTCCCCCCTGACCCTTAGTCTATCACAGGTAAACCACAATTTGCTCTTACTTATTACCCCTGACGGCAGACCACCAGGTGTTATATGTGGGCGTAAATATACCACCTGCTACTTATACTTTCTTTATGTCATTTATACTTAGATTCAGCCCTTTCATTATAAGACAATGTATAAATGTGTCTATTGATGTTATTTATGTCCTTTCTCCTTCCTTTCATTATAAAGTTAAATATGAATCCTCGTCTTTATCATTTTTTTACATAATTTTTTTTTTTTATTGGGCACTCCCCTACATCCTTGTGTAAGGTGAAGCGCAGAAGCGTTTACAGCGCCCAACAGGGAAGCATGCTAAGTTCATGCTTGCCTTTATGTCTCATGAGTTAAGGGCGTAGAAGTCTGAAGAGTCACGGGCGTAGAAGCCTAAAGAGTCAATGGTTTATGTCAAGTTATTGGAAGCTCCAACAACTTGTCCCTGAATACGAATTCGCAACTTTCGACTTACAACAGGTACCTACTTTACTGCTAGGTGAACAGGGACGAAGGGGACTAGGAAGAGTGTCCAAACAACTTCCGCCGGCCCGGGAATCGAACCCATGACATCTTGCTTGCGAGGTAAGAACGGTACCGCTCTACCACCAGCTCCCCTTTTTACATAATGAATTTGAGTTGTTGCTTAAATCTCTCTCTCTCTCTCTCTCTCCTCCAAATGCACTCACGCACACTTATTGTTTATTTCTGTCTCGCAATATGTCCCACCTCCGGACCATATCCTAGACCGCTGTCACTGCCTTCACACTTCCCACACCTTTCCCACGTCCACTGCTCACACTTCTCTTTTTCATCACCACGACACACACACACATCCATGCTAGACCTTACCTCTGAGTTATACATATATTAACAATGGTTGGTAGAGGAGAGGTCTATATATATGAGGTTGACTCCCAGTATGACTTTATCTTCACCACAACACTGTTCAGTATTCTCGTCCGGTAAACACTGACTATATGAACGTTAATCAGTGTAATAACTCGAGTTTCCTCTTTCACTTCCCTCTCTCTTTCTTTCTCTCACTCTCTTCCTGATATACTTTCTCTCCCTCTCACAATTTCTCTATCTCCTTCTCCGTCCCCCCAAATTATTATCATTTATGCATTCTCCCTCACTAAGGCAGGCAGGTATGACAGGTAATACGAGGGTAGGTTAAATACTTCTGAATATCCAAATTATTTTCTTTTGCTTTTAACACTCCAAGTTAACACAAACATCCTTTAACTGACAGAGCTTAAAGATACACTGGAGTAGGGTGGCTGTGAAATCTGCTTCTTATATTGAAAAAAACCCAACTATTTTGTATGAAATATTCCAAAGTCTTTTTTTAGATATATTTTAATACGATCTCTCTCTCTCTCTCTCTCTCTCTCTCTCTAATACATCTAAGTAAATATATATCTTAAGAAAATACCCATAGATAATTCCAATACGGCATATCTACCACTAGCCGACTCACAGTAGGATACAAATTGACCCCAAAATACCCACATTACCGAGAGAAACTGCTGGGTTACGTCCGAGCCACTTGCTACCAGATCTCTCCCAGTCTTGGTTAAATATTTCCGGTGTAAATAATAATCATCCGTGAAGCTTCAATTAAAATGGTGTAAAAGCCTGTATGTTCTGAAGCTTAAGGTGTATACCATTAACCAGTCATGAAGCTTCGTTATTAAAGGTTTATAATAATGTTGTGAGTTATGTGGCTTCAATAATGTTCTAATGATCGTAAGTTAAAAGGTTGTAAATACAGAAGGTCTGAGGCCATTAGTCAGGCAAAAGTCTTTATGGCACTCATCACAGATCTTGATTCTATTACAGACTAACTTCAGGTTTAATTAATTCCCAACACTACGATTAAATAATATACTCTGATGACATGAACTCTACTGCGTCAAGGTACCATTAATCAACCAACGAAAGGGTAATTAAATGAGTTTTAAATGCCATTAACTATTAAACCTCGATGGTGTAATTGGACATGAATATGTAATTAAAGTAATGGAGTCTTGATGCACTTAACGTTCTTGCCTCTTTTTTTCTCTTAAGTAAACGCCCGTCACTATCCGGAATTCCCCCAACCATAATACCAAGGCTGCAATTTTTTTTTCCATTCGACAAAACATAAATGGAATTCAATTTACGAAGCTTCATTTATTCATCCATTATTTCTTGGTGGTATATTATGTTGTCCAAGGCCACGATGCACTTGAGACTCACAGCTGCTTCCCGAGAATGACTTCAACCAGCCAAAATTAACAGGTCCATTGTTTACCACTATTCTTTGTCGATTCTTATAGGCAACGAATTGAGGGAGTGGGCGTTGAGTCATTATACTCAATTTGTCGTAAGAATTCTGAAGCAAAGGTTTTATTTTTATTTTTAATCCGCGCACGCGTGTGTGTGTGTGTGTGTGTGTGTGTGTGAAAGAAATAGGGGAATACTGTACCTTTGTAGAGATAGACAGGGAAAAAAATAAAAGACAGTAAGAGAAAAAGACAGAAAGAGACAGGGAGAAACAGGTACCTAGATAGCCGTATGGGTTGATAAGGAGACTGAATAAAAATGAGACAGGTAGACAAAAATAAATTTAAGAAACATAAGTAACTAAACAGAGAGGGAGACCCGCAGTTAGAGACACGCCATAGAAATGAGTGAGGGACAGGAAGGCCACTGCCATATCATTCTTAGCCCAGATCACTATTTGACTCTCTTCTACTAAAGAGCTAAAGTATTTACCCCAGTATTAGCTAGACCTCAGCACAATAGGCACCTAAGGGGGATCACCGTCGTCCTGGTAATAAAGACAACGAACTGATGCATCACCTTACTAACTGGGTTATTTATTTGTCTTATAAACTTGCAGTTAAATTTTTTTTATTGATTAATTTTTCCCTCTACTAATTTACTTAATTTTTTATACCAATCTTATATAATACATAAACAAAAATATATATCCTGCGCATGAATTCACAGATGCATTCATGTATAAATAGACTTTTGTCAACAATACAGTTTTTGGTGATTTTCAAAACAAACTTGATGGAGAAATAATAATTCTATTTTGTTTATCATTGGGTTTTCGTAATAGTTATTGAACAGAAAAAAAAATATTTTGAAATAATAACTGTGAATATAAACAAAGTTTTTTTATTACCGATGATACACTGTTAATGAACATACAATGAATGTGAAAACTTTTACATCAATTTAACAAATTCTGTAACTGCAACTTTGTGCTCCTAGTCTAAAACAGTATATACATATATACAGTACAGTAGGGTGTGGCGGGCGTGCGTGTAGGTCTCCACACTAGTGTATTTCCCCAACACATCTTGGAAGGAGTGCGTGGGAGAGAATTTTCAGAAGGCATTACACCATTTTATGAGGCTTCAGTTCTCAAAGTGAGTTTTAGATGCAAAAGCTATTTCGGCCGAATGAACTTATTTAGTTTTAATGTTGAAAGTTTGCCGATCAGAGCTCCATACTGGCCGACAATCTCACCGCTTATCGGTGTTTTATTATATACACAAAGCCGTATAGGACGAGAAGACGGAAGATAAAGGGATATACAAACACCATTTTGTATACATAGTCCACAAACAGAGGCGACACTAAAAGCTTTCTTGTTCCGGGGGCGTGTTGTATTAATCACTGTTCGGGTCTTTGGTTTTATCTATCTATCTATAGATATAACAGGGTGTTATAATTCCCGAGAGAGAGAGAGAGAGAGAGAGAGATCAGAGGAGGATGACAAGACTAATCCTAGGCAGTTGGAGCCTTTATTATAGAGACAGATTAAAGCATCTGAATTTTAACTCCCTCGAGAGACGTCAGAGTGAGGGGCGATATGATCGAGGTGTGTAAATAGAAGTCAGGGCTAAACAAAGGTGCCACAAGTTTAAATACAAAAAAATCTTACAAACAAAACACATACATTCTTTAACACCTATAGATAAAAACACATACATACAAAATAGGAAATATTTGAATCGTTGCAGCAAACTAATAATATTTTAATACAAAGAAACTCTAAACCTTGGGCCGTGTTGCAAGTCATGTCAAATTCGCGAGAACAAAAAAAAAAACATTGCAGGGAAAGGCCACCAACAGAGCTTCCTGACCGAAAACCATCAAACTACGCCACTATTTCCATTAAACTCCTCCTGAATTAGAGGTGCAGATATGACTCCCCCTTCATTGTGGTTTTACCCTCGTCAATCTGTTCAGCCGCCAGTAGGTATGGAGGAGAAAAAATGGCAATGCAAAACCAAAACAAAATAGAAAAATAAAATCTTTTGTAAGTTTCTTTTCTTTTGGCATTCAGCTGATTTGATCTACTTTCATCAATGTCTGTCTGTATCAAATGATCTTATACACTACAGTGAATTAAGAAACATGAGAGTTAAGATATAAATAAAAATATAATTAATAAGATAAACACTCTAATATATACATCAAACAGTGAGACCAGTACTTAACAAATCGTCTTGTTTATTTCACCGAGACAGTTTCGGATCGCTTAGCATTACGCAAACTATAAAACAAATCCTCGCATGGCATAAGAACTCAGTTGTACAGTATACATACATCCTACATCAGGGGTTCTCAACCAGGGGGGAATTTCCCCCCTCAGGTTTTCAGGGGGGGGGGAAACTGATTCTAATATGGAAAAAATAAAGGATTTTCAGTATTATATGCATATTATTTGGAATGCACTTTTTGAGGCAGACAATCTTGGAAAGGAGGGGGGAATGACATCCTGACATATGGTGAAAGGAGTGCATGGGGCAAACAAGGTTGAGAACCACTGCCCTACATGCTTACATACATGTTCAATTGGCTCCCGATAACGGATAACGGATATTATTTTTGGTTCCTCGTGGCTAATGTAAGGTAACGTCACTATTACCGGCGGCCGTGTACACAGCTTAACTTGGTGGGGGCAGTGCTTCATGATACAACTGGACAAATATTAAAATATCGGAAGAAAAAATGATGAAATGAAATGAAATCGACGCCATGCAGTGAGTGACCATTGTTTCTCACGGTAAAACTAGTCAAGAAAATATACATAAACCGTTATATAGATTCTTCACAGGGTAGCATTGTTTTCGACAGCTGCCACAAGATATCTAGTGTTCCCTGGTAGCTGTCAATGGACCTTTGGAAATGTGTTTCTTATTGTCGCACGAGTCAGCTGTCCGAAGCTCTCCGGAACTCCTCATATAAAGAGTTTGAGTTCTGTCACGTCCTCGACTCACTGAAACTCTTGAAGGGTTAGCTGAACCCAAGGGTCAGTAAGAGTGAGTCACAGCGAGCGTGAATATTGAATCACTTAGTAGAATGTGTCAGCACTTTATTTAGTAAATGATATTGAGATAGGTGCTTGCAGGAGACAACCCTCGTAATTATTAGTCAGATTTCAATAACATATTCGTGTCAGTTGGTAAAATAAGTACGATTTCAAATAGAAAATTCCAGTTATTCCACCCCAATTCAGAAACTTCTGAAAGAGCTCTTAAGTGAGTAAATTACCGTAACAAATTCCCGGGAAAAGAATCATTACAGACTTTAAAAAAATAAGACATGATAAATAAATAAATAAATAAATAAATAAATAAATAAATATAAATATATATATATATATATATATATATATATATATATATATATATATATATATATATATATATATATATATAATAAAATCAAATCTATCTACACATGAGAAAAAGATTCATGGGAAAGGTAACCTATTAAAACGTCAGTTAGTGAAATAAAACTGTGGTTTTCATGAGTTCACTAAACCCGTACAAGGTGCTTTAGTGTACCAGTCCAATTTAGGAATGTGTAGGCCCTCTCTTTCATATATACCAACCATTAATATATCCCCGACTATATAAAATATCCTGTGGAAAATTTGTTTAAATGCATTTCATATCGTACCAGAGAAAATATGCAATTTGGAAACCCCGAAGCTCAGTCCTTTTTCTTGTCTCAATAAATATGCGTTTCCTGGCTTCCCTGGGCAAGATTAATGGCCGGCCAACTCAAAACACTTAATTGAAACTCGTATCTTTACCGCCAAGTTACCTGGTAGTGGTCGTGGTCAGTTGTCATAAGTGCGTTATAAGGTGTTTATCGGCTTGGTGCCTGACGCTGACACAACACATTTCTCTTTAACTGACAAGTAATGAAAGGTTAGGAAAAGCATGCTGTTCATATTGTTATTACTAGTACTACTACAACTATTGCTACTATTACTACAGCTACTTTACTACTATTGCTCCTGCTACAATTACTACGACTACTGCTACCACTTTTAACGATTACAACTACTGTTGCTACAAATACTACACCTATTGATACGGCCACTACTATCACGGCAACAAAGACTACTACTACTACTACTACTAATTCCACTATTGTAATTGTCGTGCATGTCATTACAGGCAACATCGAGTAAGTCTCAACGAACATATCTTTATTCCCTTCATCAGTGAGGTGGCAAGAATGTTGTGATGGAAATGAATGTCTGTCAGTCAGTCTAAGACAGCCGGAGGTGAGTAAACCAGTGGAAAGTTGAGGATTTCCTGTAGGACTGACGTTGGCTGGTTGTTGGAAGTTAGACCCGAGGTCAAGATATGTCAGATCTAGTGACACATTTCACCAGTGGTCTTTCTATCAAAGCGGGAATTGCTTCAAAGTGAGGCTGGTCCTTTTTATGTAACTAAAAGTGGTTCCTGCAGGCATGACGGCACGTAAGCAGGTAAGCTGATGTGTGTGTGTGTTCAGGCAGTACGTGGAAAGTAGAGCATACAGGAATATAGATAGATGTGTGAACTCTCTCTCTCTCTCTCTCTCGTGAACCTCGTCTAGGGACCAGGAGTTTCACCATCGTGCAACGGTGTTAATTTAAACCCGAATGTGTTTGTTTTTTCCGAATGGGAGTCTGGTATGTACAGGACAATCACTGCCGCAATTGAACCCCCCTTCCACCTTCCCTCCCCTTCCACCTTCCCTCCCCTTCCACCTCCCCTCCCCTTACCCCCTATCCTCGCCCACCACCATAGCTTTTAGCTCGTTTTCTCTTTCTGTTTTCAGTAAAATTTGTAAACTTGAAAACTAATTTTAGAGAAATATTGAGGTTTTGAGGGGTTTGGGGGAATGGAGAGAGAGAGAGAGAGAGAGAGAGAGAGAGAGAGAGAGAGAGAGAGACTTCTTCCGGGACTGCCAAGACAGCAATCAGTAATATTGTCAATGGTTGCTGAATTATAATGATGAGAGCCAGGCAAAACCTTAAGGCCATAATTTTTGTTTTTCACAGGCATAACCCTTCTATTCTAGGCCTAATGATAAAACTTTGAATAAGTTAGTATCAACATAAAAACAATACTGTAACAAACTTCTAAGCCATTGCATAATTTTTTGTCCTGCAGATTGATCCTGTAACACTTGGACCTCATTTTCCAGTTACCCTGCAATGGAACTTGTTGTAGCTTATCTGCATGATCGAGCTTTACGACGTGAACGAAGGTATCGGGACCCTTTGGATCCCATAAATATAAGCGATGAAAATCTAATTAGATATTATAGGTTTCCTCGATGTGAAATTCTAAGACTGTGTGAAGAGTTAGATCCATTTTTAAGGCGTAGAACGAGAAGATCTCATGCTGTTCCCATACACACGCAAGTGTTAGTTGCTTTAAGATTTTACGCCAGTGGAACCTTTCAACATGTACTTGGTGATACAGTTGGTCTTACCCAAGCTAGTGTCAGTAGAATTATTAGAGATGTGACCCAAATTCTCACAGAAAGGGCAAGATTTGAAATAAAGATGCCAACAGGTAATGTACAAATAGCAAGAACTGTGCAAGGTTTTGCCAGAATAAGAAACCTTCCAAGAGTCATTGGTGCAATTGATGGAACACACATACCCATAAAAGCCCCAATTGAAAATGAAGGAACATATGTAAACAGGAAGCGATACCACTCTCTCAATGTACAAGTAGTATGTAATGCCGATGGGTTGATCACAAACTACAGCACCAAGTATCCAGGTTGTAAACATGACGCCTTCATCTGGGCCAACTGCTTACTTCGCCGTCGCTTTGAGGCTGGTGATTTTGGTGATAATTATTTGATTGGTAAGTTTAAATGGCACGGTTAAGATTTTTCCTATTTCAGCTAATCAATGTGACTAGGTGGAACATAGGCTCTAATGCTAGGAGGACCTTACTTAACTGCCCAGTACATGATAAATCATTCATTTGTTGAATTAAGGAACGGTACACTTTTACAGCTATGTTTAACCGTGCATATCGACTAAGTTTGACATCACTGACCTTATAAACCTATGCTGAACCTAATAACTTTCCCTAAACCAAGCTATGACACTTGACGGCACATACATTATTAGTGGCCCACACCTAATATCTTTATTTGTCTTACAGTTGGTTGTTGAAAAATGGTTAAAATATTTGTGCTATATTGCTATTTTTATATGGAAGCAAATACATTATGCCTCATTGTTTGGTAATGCAGCTATATAGTTTATATGTTTTTTGCTTATAGGTACAAGAGTGGGCTGAGGGATTAATTCCCCCAAGGGCATTGTAATTTTTTTTTATTATATTTCTTATTGGGCTGTACATTTGTCTTTATTTTTTAATCACTCCTGTTATTCCAGGTGACAGTGGGTACCCATTAGAGGCATTCCTCATGACACCATTCAGAAACCCCTCAACCCCTGGAGAAGTTAGGTATAACAACAGCCATACCAAAACCCGCGTAGTTGTAGTGCAAACTTTTGGTGTCCTAAAATCACGATTTAGATGCCTTCACCGTTCTGGTGGATCACTTCAATACGATCCTTCCAAATGTGCCAAAATTGTAAATGCATGTTTCCTTCTTCACAATTATTGTTTAATGAGAAGGGTACCACTTCCCCACGACATGGTCGACGATGATGGAGAGAGTGACAATCCAGCTGTAGCAGGGACAGGCCAAGCAGTCAGAGCCAATGTAGTCCGTAATTGGTTTACTTGATGAATTAAAATCAAATATCAATTCACCAATACATTTTTCCTCTATGTTTAAATAGTATTTTTTAGTGCAGTATACAGAGGTAATGCGAATAAAGCGTACATTGATTTAACTTTTATTTTCAATATACTGTACATAATAAAATAAACTTCTTTATAGAAATTAAATGCCTTTCTCTTACCTTAATAGTATATGTACTATATCCTTGAACATATTTGATTCCAATACAGTATACTTTTAATACTACTAAATACCAAAGGCACTAAAGTTTGTGAAACAAAAAATCCTTAAATAAAACATATTTGAGAAATTGAAACAATAAAAAAATATTGCTACTGTTTGCATCTTAAACTACACAATTTGACATGGGTCACCACATCGTTGTGAAATAATAATACAACTACTGTTATTTGTTGCCATTTTTTAGATTTAAGAATGGAATACAGTATAATTTTCATGTCTAGAATTACCTGCATCAATACCCGTAAATTAAAAGAAACTTATAACCCAATACTGTACTACTACAAGTAATAAAGAAAAAAATAGAATACAGTACTCTTTGCTTGTTAAGCTATAAAATGTAACATGAGACAGCACATCCTTATGAAAGAACCAATGCAACAACTTGCGCTTTGGAGACTAATGTGTGTTAAATAGCAGCGATTACAGTAGGCTGTTGGTGAATTTGCACCATTATTTCTGTTTCAACCTACTTGAATCATACTTCGCAAACTACAAACTAATAAATAAAACTCGTTGAACTGGAAATTGACTACGTCTTACAAAATAAAGGAACCTTTAAAAAATAAAAATAAGTACATGAGCCTCTTTTCAAACATATAATTTTGAGTGTGGTAGGAACTTTTACCCAAAACTTGGGTAAACATTACCCGTAGTAGCACTGCAACACATGTTATTAGTTGACAAATGTGTGTCTTTCACTTAACTTCATGATTTTAATGAACTTATGGAGAGCTAAATATTCCTGTTACATTTTCATGACTAGTATAGGCTGCAAGTGAAAGTTACACAATTTTTTAACATGCCGTCTTCCTTCATAACAATCACTCAAAGGAAAATTTATAATAAGTGTTTGATGACTTTTCAACCACGCTATTATCACATTTACCAAAAGTAAAGGACTTACCTAAGTAAACAACTACATATACACATACCATAAACACAGCATCATTGGATAGGATTTTTCGACTGCATAACTCTTGCAATGCATAGCATTGCAGATGCAATGCACTCGGTGTTCGCTACAAGCTGTAAAAAACTGTCCCTCATTTGTGTTTGAACACGAAGCATCTCTCGAAGAAGATCTTCATCTTTTCGGGCAGAAGAGGTTCGTGGCCTCCTGCCACTTCTGATCGTACTTGGCATTGGAGATGAACCCATTTCATCAGTGGAATCACCAGTTACAGTTGACCTAACAGCTGTGGCAGAAGGGGTACTAGACCTACTTCGCTGTTCCGTGGTAGCAGCAATAGGTTGACGAGTATTGCTTGAACTACATGTTTCAACCTCATATGTTCCGGATGATGAAATTCCAGGAATGTTTGTAGGTGCTGAAGTTTCAGGTTCTAAATGCACAATGGGTACTGTGATATCATGTTCCTGTATATCCTCATTCAGAATGAGGGTTATAGAATCATCTTTCTCTTGAACGGGCCGAAACATAAATTCCTCTCGGAAACAACTACCGGTAGCTGTAAACCTAGCTCCTGAGGGTCCGGGGGTTGGTTCTCTTTCTTCTTCTGGAAAGAAATGTAGTATAATAGGTTGATTGAAGTCTATGTTAAGAGTATAATTAAAATATTACACTGTATTTCCAAATATACAAAAGCTTTTAGGAAAAATAATGGTTTGAAAAATAGTGTTGACCATCTAAATATATTTGTTTAAAATATTTTTAAATCTAAATATCAACTAGGCGTTAAATTTCTTATATTTGCACTTCTCAATTTTGTCCATTAACATACGAGTTATAACAACATTTAATATATAACTTAGGGAAGCAATAAACAAGCTAGAAATGAAACCAACTTACTAGTGTTGTTATTTTTCAAAATTATATAAAAAATCAGTATACTGTACAGTATTTCCAAATCAAGATGTGAAAAAATGTCTCCAAAAGTGTTTTTTAAATAAAAAGAAGGACAGAAAAGAACAAAATATATATCAGGGGGTTGGAAAAGTATTTTGACTGAATTACCATTAATAGGTTCTTCACTTTCAACATCCCCTGGAATCCTTGTATAGAGGCTGGATCTAATAGTTGAAGAATTGCTTCTTCAATTGCAGTGTATGTAATTTCAATTTGGGGGCCGCCACCTTGAAGAGAAAATATAAATAATAACTGTCTTACTGTGAGCTGTGGTTACATACACTATACGCTAACTATGTTATATTTGGCAGAAATCATAGTTACAAAGGAATCTACTGAAATAGTTCCAAACATTATAACCTAACCTATCATTGTAGCTGTAGCCACAAAAATTCTCCTTTATCTATGTCAAAAGTTAATTAGATTTAAGGTAACAAACAATAAATGGTAAAATAAGTCAAAAAAAATAGTCGCAGCCAGAAATTTTCAACCTGTATTAGTTGTAAACTCATAAGATAGAACATCCTTGCCTATAAGCCTAACAAAGTAAAATTTACATATTAATGTATATCAAATATGAATATAAATCTATTGATGAATGAAAATTAACGACATAAAAAAAGGAATTCTATGGCAACTTATACATTATGACCTTCATTACCGTCGGAAATAACGTAATTATTAATATGTAGTTTATAACAGTAACCAAACCTACCTAACCTAGCTTCCTTTACCAACGGGAGGCCTCCGCCGCCCTGCCACACAAACTCATATTAACTATCTCTGTTCCACGTCAGTTGCGACAAAATGACAAGTGTGTCTTAAAATTGTGTAATCTAGATGATAGGTATAATAAGAAAATCCAAAAGTTGTGGGGAAATTATTAACAGTAGTACAGACTTCCCTGACTACCGGGTGGGAAGATATTGGAAGCATAATGTGTTGTCTAATGGTAGACCCAGCTGCCATATGGCATCACGAAAATTAGGAGCAAGTCTAAGGTTGCTGATCTGACTAAATGTGTCATTTACACACAATTGCAGGGTCGCAATTGTTTCTCGTAATATCGACAACACAACATACATACTGTATAGTGATTCTCACTTTTTGTGTTTTCATTTCGGTATTTATGGTTATTTGTTATTAATATTATTATTTATAAAGAGGTATTTTTATTAATAGTACTAAAGAATTATTATTACAGGCCCCGAAGTGGGTCAGTGACTGTGCCTGGGTTGGTTAATCCACGTAAAAAGAAAAAAAAAATTTAGGTTGAACGGTAAAGTTTTTACTATTTACTCACACGGAAAACTTCGAAGAACGATATTTCTTTTAATGAATGTGCTCATATAAGGAAAATATGTGTATTCATTCACGATGGAGAGCCACCACACTACTTACTTCCTTGAGTTTACAAACACGTAAAATCGTACCAAGCCTCAGAAAAACCATAGTTAAGTTTGTTTCATATTGTCAATCAATAACCACGCTAACACTATTATGACTTACCTGTTCCACCAGCATATTTCTTATCTTGTGCTGCTTTTTTCTTAACGCTAACACGAAGATCAGAAAACTTCCACCGAATTTCAGTAACATTGCGGGTGACTCTACCAACAGCATTCACCGCATTTAACACTTCACCCCAGGCTGGTTTTTGAGTTGAAGTGTACAACTACTTGAGTCCAACTTCCCTAAAATCATTTCTTTTCGTTTGGCTACCTCAGTCACAAGAGCGTATACTTCAGCCTCACTGAAATTAGGCCGTCTCATCTTGGCTGGTGGTCCTTCCATGTTTACAAAATAATATTACGTGCGTCGCTCTCAGCTGATTTCTCCTTCTCTTGTGATTGGTTGATGATTTTGTTAACTGAGCGTTGATTGGCCAACTAGCATCTACACTGACATCTACCGTCCGACAAGAGAACTTAATTTACAGGGTAAACACTAGAGTTACGAGAACTTACGGAAGTCTTACGGAACCATAATTAAATTTTGAGTATGCTAAATTTATGGTACTGTAAGGCTTCCACAATATATGGTACTGTATCATGCTGAAAAACGTAACTTATGAGGTGTTTTGAGTATCCGGCCCCTGACTCGTGGGCTGTGTTCCCAGACCTTCACCTATCAACTGCCAACTCTCTGGTCATCTACCACTACCGCATACCACGACCATCAGTTCATCACATTCCGTCGGTGCCCCGGTGTTCTCCTGCCTTTTCAAGACGTTGCTGAGTGTGGAGCGAAGTGGACGCTTCCCTGCCCTGAGTGTGCATCACCGCGTTCCAGAACCTTCCCCCAGGGCCACTGCTGTAGGAAATATTTGTTCATTGTTTGATTCCATTAATTGCTGACTCCCCTTTATTGTTCGATTCTATTATTTGTTTGATTCCTTTAAGTGTTTGCTTCCATTAATGGTTTGACTCCCGTAATTATTTGATGTTTGTTGAGTGGTGTCAGAGTTTTGTTATATTTTTATAGTAAAGAGATGCCAATCTCTAACGGTTGTTTGTTATTCCTCGGAAAACCATGGTCCTTGACTTTCCTATATTAAGATCCTGTCTTATTTACTTATATTTTTATTTAAATTACTTACTTATATTCTGGCTTATACTCGTATAGAAGTGGCTCTTATATTTCTCTGCTTATTTTTTCCAAGTCAATGTTCTTTTCTTTTCTTCATTTCTTTTCATAAAGTATTGTATTTTCTGAATTCCTATGTTCTTACCTTTTCTCAAGTATATCTTGTTTAATTATATCTAAACCATGGATTAGTCTCGGGAACCATGTCATTCTTAGCATAAAACTTATTATACTTACAACAGTAGCCTGCCACCACCCAGACTTTTATTAGAATATAACATATCTCAAGAAATGGTTAGGTAGCGTGTTAGCGAGACTTGGCACGTGAGTTACTAATATTATTTTCTGAGAACCAATGTTTAGAAAGGAATAGAGTGGTGATACTAGTAGTTTACTAATTAAATATTTATTAACACAAGGAGTGAATAAGATGTTAATTAATTACACTCAGATCAGACTGGACCTCTTAGGTCTTACTTTACAAGTAACAAATGAAATCTTCAATTCTTGTTTCCTCATTAAACAAATGTTGTATTATTTCTTTGACAAATACACTAGATACTTTACACGTTCAGATAGGACTGGACCCTCAGGTCTTACTTTACAAGTAATACATTAAATCTTCAATTCTTGGTGACAACATTTAACAATCATTATATTATATCATTGTCAATACAGATGGATACAAAACACATAAGACAAAATCCACAATTAAAATAATATCAAACACATCCTGTTAGTTTGGAAGGAACAACATGGCACATTATCTTGCATTCAGAGGTAGGACCTCTGGGTGGTGAACTTAACTCTTACAATCAACAGTATCGCTAGTGACACGAACATCCATGGGTTCAATACTTAACCTAGGATACTATATTTCTGCTAGTCATCCCCAACCATGGATATTAATACTGCTCAATACATATAGCCAAGATCAATGGACCGGACAAGAGTGCATCCACGAGGGACGAGGGTTGTTTACTGTACCCAGCTGAGTCGAGGCTCGCTGGCAAGGGAGCGCCTGGGGAGGTAGAATCTCTCCACACGGCGTTTTCTGGGTCATCTTGCCGTCGGACTCTAATCTCGCCGTATTTAAGATATCCTTCAAGGACCATCTTACCCATAGGCGGCTACCGAACCTCAGTAGTGGTGCCAACACAAACAGTGTTTGGAGATGCGTTGAGGAAGATTCACGAAAGTGTGTAAATGTCTAACTTCAACTATACCAAACATACGTCTGGCAACGATACAGACGATATTTACGTTACTCGACTTATTTGGCACAGGATTATTTCACTATGTTAAAACATGAACACAGATATTCAAAAAAAATCGACTAAGTTAAATTGACTTAACATGACGGCGGGAAACAATCGTTCACATACCTGGAGATGCATTGAGGAAGAATCACGAAAGTGTGATTTTTCCTCGTGCATCCGTATATATGTGAGCCTGGGGCACTTCCGGCCCACGTATACCTACCAGAGACTAATCTCACCAACAACAGACCTTCTACACAAATTGATCGCTGTACACCTAGCTGTGACCGTCAGGTTCACAGATTAGGCTAATTTCCTACGTCTATTTTTATTATCTAATCAGGGATTGAATTTGTCAGGAAAGAGGTGAAATGGAGTTACATACGCACTAACAACTCTACTTGCCGGAAACCACAGACCACAGCCAGGGAGTTTCTTCTGGCGAACAGCCGTTAATGTCTTGGAGATTTTGAGTTTCACAGAATCTTTTCAGTAGATTAATGACTTTCTAAAATAGACACCTGACACTAACTAAACTACAAACATCAGATTCCCTGATGTTTGGGCAACAAAATAATATAACTTCAATAGCAATCGGAAGTTCATGGATATCCCCACGGACACTGTAAGGATATGCTATTCATACTGACAAAATCGACAATCACTTGACAAGTTTTACTAACAATAAGGACAGTTGAAGCTTTCAACACCACTCACAATGGATTTTGAATGTTCCAACTGTAAACAAACATATTTAAGTTGCCTCTCCAATTGCAACCACAGTTGCAATTTCAAATTCTGTCATTACTAAGGAATAATGAAGTCTCAGGTGCATTCTAAGATTGAGAGAAAACGAAGAACTCAGGCGTCCTGAAGCAATGAGAAAACGGACTTTCTAGCCGGGTGACTTAAATAAATAAAGCATAGCTACATGTTTTGCGGCTAGGACTGCTGGACCCGGAGCTGCGAAGACCTGCCTCTTTTGCTGCATGTTTGAGCAGTCTGCAACTTTGTTGTGATAAGACACTCAATCCTAGTGATTGTACTTACTCAACATAGTGACGGTGTAATTACCATCACAGATTGTACGGGAAATTCCAACTTTTGGAAAAAACAAATATTTGGGATCCCCAAATTTTGACTACTACCCGTGCGTCTACGTCCTGGATTGGCCAATCAGTGGTGCCCCACGGTGGCGTGATACATGCACGTTTACTGCGGTGCTCTGATTGGCTAACCGAACGTGGCGTGGTAGGTAGGCTGTTTCTACTCTCTAAGTCCTCTTCTTTCCTTTTTTCATCCCCCTCATGCACTCCGTTCTTTGAACGGGAGGCGGGACTTAGCGATACGGTCGATCCGGCAAGGGAACCTGTGATAGTGCAGGGCACCCCTTGTCCGGGGGTCACCGGTAGGTGGCAACTTTCTTAGATATAACTATAGTCACAGGTAACCTGGGTGCAGAACCCTACGAGCCCGACGCCCGTCCAAGAGGGGGGGGCGGGGTCACTGCTCCCAGGCAGGAGCCCTGTGTTATAGGTAGGATTAGATGTAATCAAGAAGATGACAACAAGCATTAGAATAAAACATAGAGATAAGGGACACTCTATTGGAAGGGGAAAAGTGGCAGAAATCACTTACAACAAACTGCAAGTCCCACTAACAAGAATATTCAGCACCAATGAAGGTTTTAAAGTAATCTGTAAAGATGACTTTGATTCAGATAAAATCCTTTCAAAAGAAGCAAGAGATATATTTTACAATGAAGGCCTTATTGTTGTCATGCCACCAGAACAAAAAGCAAAAAGATCAGTTTTCGTTCGTCAAGTCGACCAAGAGATCGGGAGGAAGACATCGGAAGACCTGAAAGATGAACTGGAACGCCAAAACAGGTGGATGAAGATTGAAGAAGTCATTAAGATAAAAGACTATACTCATGTTTTTAAGATTACTTTTGAAGAAGTGTCAATGGCTGAGAAAGTTTTACAACAGGGCTTTCTAATATTCAACATGTCAGTCACACCACATCAAATAAAGAAGGAGACATTCATCAGTCTGCAAACTTGCTTCTCCTGCTACAAATATGAAGAACACACAACGAGAGACTGTCCGGAAAAAGAAAAAAAGTACTGCTCAGATTGTGCAGGCGACGACCATACCTACACTGAATGTAAGAATACACATGTTGGCTGTCTCAACTGTAAGAGAAACGGGAATGTATACATAGGACATAGGACGTTAGCAATGGCATGCCCAATAAAAAAACACATGATAAAGTACAAGGAACAAGGAAAAAGGAACAAGACAAGAAGGATACGACATACGTCGAAATAGCAAAGAGAGCGGTCCAAGAGGCTCATAGACCAGAATCCACCATATTAAACCTAAGTGAGCCAATACATGATAAGGTAATGATTAGTATGATCCATGCACATTTGCACAATATCATTGCACCCGGATCATACAATGAGGAATTAAGGAAAATGTTTAAATTGAATAACATACCAGAGATGATATTTCCAGAGAATCCACAATCCGAAAAACTATTTCAGGCAACATATGCAAGCGAACTGAGAGAAAGACTACATCTAGACGAACAAAGGTTTGAGCAAGGAGCAACAGCTGATACACAAGGAACACAAGCGATTGATAGAGATCCCAGACAAATGACTAGAAGTGACAAAGAGAAGATAGAAATAACAAAAGGACAGACTATAAGACAAAGGAGTAGGAGGAGAGAAGATAAGATGGAAACTGATCACAATATACAACCTGAATCTGCTGAAGAAATTGGATTAAAAGTTATCACTACAACAAAACATGGAATCCCAACATCGAGACCAACAGGAGGGACAATAGTAAAAAACTGTGAAGGAGGGATATACAAGTGGACATATCAAGAAAAATCCCTAAGTGAAGATTATGTCTGGTCACTAATTACTACGGACAAACTAAAGATTACGACCAAAGACTTTAAAATAGTAGACCCGTCAGAGTTTAGAAGAGTCAGAAGCGGGAAACAGGATGATAGGTCTCCACTTCAACAGTCACAATCCAAGTATAAGAAATAATGGACAATAGACAAACAGTAAGAACTTTAAGAATAATACAACACAACGTAAGAAACTGGAAGACCGAGAGAATTAACCTAAGTAATATATATCAAGAAATTGACCCTGACATTATACTAATAAACGGTCACGGTGAGACAGAAAACAACAACATAAAACTCTTTAACTATTATGTAAACCAAAGAAATAAATCGGGCGAGAAAAATGACGGAGTAGCGATAGCGGTTAAAAGAAACTTAAAATTTAAACTAATTGATGACTTCCAGGATGAATTTCTAGCAATAAAAATAAATACAACTCAAGGAGACGTAATTATTGCTACTACTTATCTCCCACCGAGACGACCCTACTTACCTATAGAAGACCTATTAAAATTGGCTAACAATAGTCATCCGATGTACATCTTAGGAGACTTTAACGCCAGACATAGGATTTTTGACAATACAAATAATAACGTCGTGGGAAACGCCCTTAATCAATTAATAAATTTAGGGAAAATCAATCATCTGGGTCCTAACTTTCCAACCTGGAGAAATCACAATACACAATCGACACCAGACAAAATTTTTACCAACAACAAAGCCTTTTTCAATTACCATATAATACAGGGACCTCTTACAGGCAGTGACCATCTGCCAATTATACTAACACTGTCAACAAGCCCCATACAGATACCAATAAAAAAGAGACTGAAAATGAGTAAAACAGACTGGGATAGCTTCAAAGACGACTTAGTAATCACCACTCGATTAACCTACAAGGGAAAACAACAGAAGATATAGACTCAGAAATGGACAGACTGCACTCAGCAATAAAAACATCTATAACCAAACACACTCCTACTTCACACTTTAGAACATTACCCAACAACAGACTACCAGAAGAAGTTAAATTAATCCAAACCCATTACAATGAAATAAACAGGTATATGGAAAGACACGGCAGTAACAGGTGGCTATATACGACACAGACAGCACTACAGATAAAATTAAGAGACGCATGTAAGGAAGGAAACAATAAAAAATGGAATGATATTATAATGGCGGCTGACATGACTAAAGACACAAAAACATTTTGGACTTCCATAAACAAGATGATGGGGCACAACAAGCAAAAAACACCATACATTAAAGACCAAAATGGAACAAAACTGCACGAGGAAAATGAACAAGAGTCAGCATTCAAAAGGGAATGGGTAAAAGTTTTTAAAATATCAGATGAGGAAAATGAAGATTTTGATAGTGAACACGAAGAAAGGATAGAAGACGAAATGGGAAGACATATACATAGAATCACCCCAAAGCAATATATAGACTATAACTTATTACCTAATAATCAAATAATAACCATGGGAGAAATGATGCACTGTCTGAGGAAGTTTAAGGAAAAAGCCCCTGGGCTCACAGGTATTACACGAAATATGATCATGAATCTACCTGAAAACATCTTAAAAACACTATTAAACATTTATAACGCATGCTTAATAACTGGTTACTTTCCAGACAAACTAAAATATGCTAAAATGATATTTATTCCCAAGGTGGGTAAGGACAATAAGGAAATATTAAACTACAGGCCAATATCTTTATTAGAAATTACCGGGAAACTATTGGAAAAATTTTTAAATTCAAGACTTATAACCTTTTTAACACAACATGGGAAAACCAACAATAGACAACATGGATTTATGCCCAATAGAAATACCCTAACTGCAATAGCTATAATAACGGAAATAATTGCAATAGAAAAAAGCAAGGGTAACCAGATCAATATAATTTTAAGGGACGTTTCTAAGGCTTTTGATAAAGTTTGGCATTTAGGCTTAAAATATAAAATATTAAAACTGGGACTTAACGAATACTTGCTAAGAATATTGTGTAACTATTTAGATGATAGGAGAGCACAAATTCAAATTGGAAACTTTATGGGAACTATGTTTAATAGGGTGTGTCATACGGAGGCGAATTTTTTTTTTTTTGAGTTTGAAAAATCGGCCCATGGTATTAATGATGTAGTTCTATGTGCAGAATCATGTGATATCTTCAGATTTGAAAAGTTTTTATTTTTTGCTAGGTAAATTTTAACTTGAAATCTTATGAAAATTCAGTATTCCC
This sequence comes from Homarus americanus, assembly GCF_018991925.1. Classification (NCBI taxonomy): domain Eukaryota; kingdom Metazoa; phylum Arthropoda; class Malacostraca; order Decapoda; family Nephropidae; genus Homarus; species Homarus americanus. The sequence goes on along the minus strand of NW_024727893.1, from coordinate 53,663 downwards.
ACCCTTTTACCAACACCACTAAATAGCTTATTTAAAGTAAAGTAAATGTATCAGGTTAATTTATTAGGATGAAAATGATCCAGAATAGTGAAACGAATGATCTTGACACATTTATTAAATTTAATATTCCTTTAGAAAACAAAATCATCAAATACAAAAACCGGTTTTACTACTACGACCCGGTGTTGCTGCACACCATAGAGAACATGTCTTTCTTGCTTCTGTTTCTACTCATCACCTCCCTGCTGACCACCTGAGCTCGGATGTAGCCTTCCCTCCTCTCCTGGCTGTACACGTGACTGCTGGCCTCGCTCACTTGCTGTACACAACGCTCTATACTCTGGGTGTGCGAGGGCCAGGCAGGGACATGCATGGGGTTGTCCAGGAAAGCTCTGACTTGAACATTGGTGAGGCTGCAGGTAAGAAGGGGCTCACTGCCAGCCTGGATGTTATCCAGATCTATGAGATCAGTGAGGGTCTTGGCACCTAGATTGACTTCAGGAGTCTTCCTGAACCTGAAGGAATCATCACCAACTGATTCGTCATGCCCAGATCCTCTCATAAGTCTCATATCCAAGATCTTTTTGACTGCCACTCTTCTCTCCTCCTCATCCTTACTGCAGAGCATTGTCTGCAGAACTGCCTCGGGATGAGCATACCAGGAAGATCTCCTCACAGTCTGCTCCACAATCTGAACAACCTTCCTTGGCTGACTCCTCAGGAGCTCAAGCTGGAAGAGAACATGCCTCGGACCTTCGGAGAACGATGACTTGACCTTGGTGTTGAACCAATTTGGCAAGTAGACACTCACGATGAATTGGACAATAAGTCTCAGGTTGTGAAGCTGGTTCCCTTTCAGTTTATGATGAGCGACCCAAATTCTGCAGAACTTGAGAGCCGTTGTGAGCCACCTAGAATGTGAGAATGGACCTATCTGCAGGTAAGCAAGTCTATCAGGCATGACCCCAGTTTTGATGGCACTGCAAATCATGTAACCATAGTACTGGTCAGTACTCAGGTCGTCAATGACAGTATGTGCAAGCTCAACGAGTGGAGGGCCAACTGTGATTTTTTCAAATCTCGGATTTATTTCTAACTCAGTGGCAGAGTCCAGCATCTTGCCAAGAGGACCAGACCATCTGTTGTTTGAAAGAGTCTTGCCATCCAGCTCCTGGATCAGATGTCTGAGTGGCAACTCGTTGGTGTGGAGGTCACAAACAATCCAGACCAGCTTCCTCCCAATCTTCCGCTCTATCCACTGTATGACCCCCCTTGCCACCCTGTGTTCGTGTTGGTGCTGTCCCCTCCAATGGCCTGCAGGGTCTGGTCTACGTTCCTCTCTCTGAGCCAGTTCACAATGTTATCTGCCACTATCTCAGCTGGTTTCCTGATGTCATCTTTCTCTGGAGTGAAATGCCACAAATACTTCCCTCCTGGTTCACTGCAGCAGGAGTAGTGTTCCTCCTTCACCATGGCAGGGAACAACTTGTCAGAATCTCCAACTTTCATGAACACTTTAGTGTCATCCCTTCTCCCATCAAAGAACAAACAATTGATTCCATTTTCTCTTATCCCCTTATCAAACTCCTCTTCTAGGTTACTGACAAGTTTCTCCTGAGCTCTCCTTACTTTGTTATGATCTATCACCAGGTGAACATCATCAGGTGTTATCAAACCACCGTCAATCCAGGCAGCTGTTGCTATCTCTGCAGTTTCTCTGAGACCAGTGTGGTGTCGCATGCTGGCCAGAGCTATGCTCGGGATATCTTTCCTATTTCGAATCTTATGCCTGGAAGGTTTGGGATCATTATTTTCTGGGTTAGGGACAAAGTCACCATTCTCCTGGTCAGCACTCGGATCAGCCATGGGGAAGTCATTAAACTCTGAATCAGCTTGACTCCAATCATCGGCCTTTTTTACCTCACCCTGGGCCTTCTCAAGTCTCTTTTCCTCGGCAACTCTTCTCCTCTTCTGTCTCTCTGTGGCAGCCTCCTGTCTCTTGGACTCCGGAATATCTTGGCTAGAAATCATGAGAGCCCCTATACTGCCAGTCTTCTCTCTCTGTGCTTTGACAAATGCCAGTTCGATCACAGGAATCTTCAGTTCACGCTTGCAAATACAGGAGATGTGGGCCTCGGATTTACAGTCACGATCGCATCCAAACTCAGGACAGAGAACAATTGGGCACTTGCAAGTAATTATGTCAAATAACTGGTCCAGTTGCTTGGCAAAGCTGTCCTTAACTGCAAGTTTTCCTCTCCCAAGAGAGATATCTCTTGCCTTTTCCCAACTGGCTAGCAGTCTCTCACTAATCTTCTTCTGACTTGTTATGACTGGAGGCTTGAACTGAGCGTTAGCCACAGTGTACTGTGCCAAGACAGCTTTGGTCATATCACTGGCAATGTCTTTGTTTGTGTAAGTTCTTTGGTTCTTTTCACTGATTTGCCTGAATAAAACACCGTATCTCAAAGCATATCTCAATGTAGGCAACTCCGACTTCAGGAGCTCTCTCCCAGACCCAAGATAGTGACTGAGATGGCTGGATTTTTGGTTCCTCGTCCTGACACAAGCAGCCATCGCAAATATTATCAACTTATAAATGCATCAGAATCTGAAACAGAAAAAAAATATTGTTAGTTGGGTTGTGAAAGAATGAAGTCAGAAAGCAATGTTCACTATTTAATTGTAATGCACTAATGCAGCTGTACGTTAGATTTTCGATAAATTTCACGCTAAAATTTACCTAGCAAAAGGTTGCAAAATATTGAAACTGAAATTATTTTCTGTTTATAACCACTAAAATCTACCAAAAAAGTGATGGGCCATTAGTTTTAGCTGATCTTCTCTCCTATGACACACCCTAATGTTTAATCTTGAGAGTGGAGCACCTCAAGGAGGATGCCTTTCTCCAACACTATATACAATTTATACCTCAGACACACCTCAACCTACCCTCTTTAGCGAATATGTAATGTTTGCTGATGATATTTCTCAAATAGTATCATACCCAGGAAAATCAACCCAATTTATGGCACTCTACACGGTAAGAGCGATAAAAAATATAAATAATTTTGAGAAAAAATGGAAAATCAGGACAAATAAGAACAAATTCAAGATAATACCAATAGCCAAGATCAAAACAAGTCCAATAATAGTCGACCAGGAACTATACCCATACGACATTGAAGACAGGATGCTTGGACTAAAACTAACAAAAAGGGGATATATAACATACTTAAAAGATAAAGAACGACAGGCAAGAATAAGATTATCAAAAATAAAACGCTTTAAGAACCTTAGCATTAATAACAAAAGAAAGATTTATGTTGCCCTTGTCAAATCAATTATGGACTACCCACCCATCCCATTGAACACCCTTAGTAAAACGAGCATTAAAAGGTTACAAACAGTACAAAATATAGCCCTCAGATTTATATATAACATAAAATATACAGACCACATCAATAATGAACAGCTACACAAGAGAGCAAACCTCTTAGCAATCAATGTAGATATACACAACAAAGCTGCAAATATTTGGAAAAAAGTGACTGAACTTAACACAGAAACATATTAAAACTGGATAAATAATATAGACAACGAAGAATTCCAAGAACACAGTTGGTTTAAATCAGCCAGGAAGAAAGTAATTGAACCATCTCTTGCCCCAATATACACATAAAACATTAATAGAGAGAATAAAAGGTGAGCGTGACCTACCAGCTCCACTAAGAACCTGGCAGGCCTCTCCATACAGTGTACCTTTAGACCTGGGGTCACCAAACTACGGCCCGCGGGCCGGATCCCAAGTCCTTCTCCGGCTCGTGGTAGCTCCGCCTACGCTCTGACGTTACCAGAGCTTTCGTTCTGGCTTGCAAGTATTGAACAGAATGATTATGCGGCCCGCGCTCGTCATTCTTTCAGTTATCCGGCCCACTGTGAAAAAAGTTTGGTGACCCCTGCAAGTTTAGACTAACATAACTAACATTTAACATTTAACTAACATCTTAGCAAAAAAAAAAAAATGTGACTACCCTCCCAGCTACACAAGGACCTGGGAGGGCTCACTAACTCCATCGGAAAAAAAATAATAATAATAATGTGATTACCCTCCCAGCTACATCAGCCAGGAAGAAGTAATTGAACCACCTCCTGCCCCAATATACACATATACACATAAAACATTAATAGAGAAAATAAAAGATGAGAGTGACCTACCAGCTCCACTAAGAACCTGGCAGGCCTCTCCATACAGTGTACCTTTAGACTAACACAACTAACACTTAACTAACACCTCAGAAAAAAAAATGTGACTACCCTCCCAGTTACACAAGGACCTGGGCGGGCTCACTAACTCCAACAATAATAAAATAATAATAATAAGCAGCATTATATAAATAAACCAATATTAATACAAAGGTCTGACGACCCAAGGGAGCAGAACAAAGATAAAACACCAATAGGAAAGATGAAGCGATCTGGTTGAGCCCAGATTCTTTCTACTCCTACTGTATTTCAGTTTCACCACTTTTCCTTCAACCCCTAATAATCTTCTTTCACCTCATAACTAAAGACTCCATACCGTACACACAGACTTACGTACTCATACCAAAAACGTTCTACAAACAAATATATTGGCACCAGAATCCTGGAGGATAGCGAATGTAATACCGATTTTCAAGAAGGGGGATAGATCACTATCCTCTAACTACAGCCCAATCAGTCTAACATCAATAGTAGGCAAATTACTGGAAGCAATCATTTCAAACTCTATTCGAAATCACCTGGAGAAGCACCGATTGATCAATGATTCCCAGCATGGCTTCACAAGCGGACGTTCTTGCCTAACTAATCTATTAACATTCTTTTCATCAGCTTTCGAATCGGCGGACGAGGGGCACAATTATGATGTGGTATATCTCGACTTTAGCAAAGCCTTCGACAGAGTCCCCCACGAAAGACTAATTAGAAAGGTAGAAGCTCATGGGATCAAAGGTGACATCCTTAAATGGATTAGGGCGTGGTTACAGGACAGGAAACAGTGAGTGAGCATTAACGGCACTAAGTCCCATTGGAGCAACGTCACAAGGCTCAGTACTTGGACCATTATTATTTATTATATACATAAACGACATAGATATCGGCATAGACAGCAACATAAGTAAATTTGCTGATGCCACTAAAATAGGACGTGTTATCAAATCTGACGAGGACTCAGCAAAACTACAGGAAGATCTAAACAAATTTTTCGAATGGTCTGAAAAATGGCAGATGAAATTCAACATCGACAAATGTAAAGTACTCAGTATAGGAGATGTAAACAGGGAAACCAGATACCAGATGAACAACGATGCCATAGAGAAATCCGACTGCGAGAGAGATTTAGGAGTAATGATAAGTAGGAACCTTAAGCCAAGTAAACAATGTGTTTTTGCTCGTAACAAGGCTAATAAAGTACTTGGGTTCATACAAAGGAGTGTTAGTTACAAGACTAGCGAGGTCATCCAAAAACTGTATCTTGCTCTTGTGAGACCACACCTGGATTACGCAGTTCAGTTCTGGTCACCGTATTACAGAATGGATATATGTCGCGATCCCACTACCCTTTATACTTGGGGAGTGAATCCTACCCCAAGTTATTAACAAATAAAGGTACAAATAGGGAACACGGCAATAATTATCCTCACCAAAAACCTACTCAACTAAATGTACTTGAATAAGTAAGAACAGTTGAAATAAGTGAATCACAAAAGGGAAGATAATTAATTAATTCAATTTATGTTCTAAAGGGAGTAATGATTAGCAAACATGAATTTAAGGGAATAAGTAATTGTATAATAAAATAAGAGTGATGCCGGAAGGGCGAAAATACACCGTTAAGGAGTTAGACCAAAGAAATATTACTTAACATTACTATATTACACAGACATACGAAATATATATATACAACAATCACTACAAAATGATTATTTCCTACCAAACAGGAAATTCCTTACCACCAGGATCCCTTCCTAGGCCTAACTAAACGTGTCACTAATACCTGATACCCCTAGGGCATTGCAGAGGACTGGACAAGGCACTAGACAAGGGGTCAAGGCTAGAGAACGAATGGACACGTCTACCCTATGCCACGGTTTTTCGCTACTGCGGAAGCGTGGGCACGCTGAGCAGCGCGTCTCATATCACGTGATCTAGAACATTTGCTAGATATTTTATATAATTAATTAATATTACTCTTGAGTTGACTTAACAGAGTAAGACAATGATGCATATAAATAACATACATAAATATACAATTAACCTAAGTAACTAAGAACAATAATAATATAATAAGTACAATTAACAATTTATTAATAGCTTGTATGAAATGTAGGCGTGAACATATGCCTCACTCTATGCGAGTTCCCGAGCGCCACAGGCACGTGACACCTCCCCCAAAAAAGTACTCAATGACAATATAACAAAAAATAATTTGCATATAGACATAGTTTCTAAATAATCAGACTCGAGAAAGTGCATCAGCCAACACGTTCTCTTTTCCACGGATATGGGAAATGTTCAAGTTATAGGGCTGAAGTGATAGAGCCCACCTCAAAAGTCTTTGGTTGGTATGTTTCATCTTGTCAACAAAAGTAAGTGGGTTATGATCAGTGAACACTTGAATGGGATAAGCAGTGCTGCCAATATATACTTTGAAGTTTTCTAGTGCCATGATCAGTGATAAAGCCTCCTTTTCAATGGTGGCATAGTTTCTTTGATATTTGTTAAATTTTCTAGAAAAATAGCACAGCGGATGAAGCACTTGATCACTCTCACCCTCTTGCAGAAGCACAGCACCGGCGCTAATTTCACTGCCGTCGACATGGAGAGTGAACTGTTTCTGGAGGTCAGGTGCAAGTAGTACAGGAGCATTTGCCAGCAGGGATTTAAGATTCTCAAAAGATTCCTGGCAAGCCGTAGTCCACTTGAAGGTTTTCTTGCCACTCAGCAGGTCAGTCATGGGAGAGACAACGGAGGAGAAGTTTGGACAAAAACGGCGGTAGTACCCTGCCATACCCAGCAACCTCATCACACTCTTCTTATCGCCTGGCACTGGATACTGTTGAATTGCCTCAATTTTGGCTGCTATAGGCTGGACTTCCCCTTGTCCGACCACATGCCCCAAGAAAGTGACGTGGGCATGGCCGAACTCAGTTTTGACGAGGTTCACCGTCAGCTTGCTTGCAGCCAGTACGGAGAAGAGGGCTTGTAGACGACTCATGTGATCTTCCCAGGAACTGCTGAAGACGATGAGGTCGTCTAGGTAACAGTGGACACCTTCCAGACCAGACGTGATGAAATTCATGAGGCGTTGAAAGGTTGCAGGGGCGTTCCGCATACCAAACGGAAGGACTGTGAATTGGTACAACCCCTCAGGAGTGACAAAAGCAGAGATGGCCCTGGAGCGTTCAGTCAGTCTTATCTGGTAGTAGCCCTGGAGGAGATCCAACTTGGTCACGTACCTTGCCTGTCCAAGATCGTCGATCACGTCGTCGATGCGTGGCAAGGGATAACCATCGGGTTCAGTGACAGCATTCACCTTGCGATAATCCACACACAGCCGCATTGACCCATTCGGCTTTGGAACTAGAACAACAGGGGATGCCCATGGACTGATGCTGGGTTCGACGAGGCCTAGCTCTTGAAGACGCTGTACCTCGGCTCGCACACACTCCCGCTTGAAGGCATTAAGACGGTAGGGACGCTGTCGGATTGGCTTGGCTCCCCTGGTCTCAAAGGTCATGCTCCAGCACTGAACAAGAGAGTGGGTAATCACCAACTATAATAAGATACTCCTGTAATAGAGACTTTATATTATTGGCTTGGTCACTAGAGAGATGACACAACTTAGCACTGGGGTCCTCCAAGATAGTCGAGTTTTCAACCTTTACACTAGACCCATTCATTATTTCAGAAAAACACTGATCTTTATAATCCTTACACTCTGGCACAATGATACAATTTGGCAAGGATTGATCAACACAAGCAACTGCTTTTCCCAGGGTTTCGTTACGAACATGATATGACTTTAAAAGATTGACATGGATAAGGCGTTTTTTCTTACGCCGTTCAGGGGTGCTAATCACATAATTCACGGACCCCTGTTTTTCTAGTACTTCATATGGACCACTGTATTTGGATTTAAAAGGGTGATCATGTAAGGGCAGGAAGGCCAACACCTGCTCCCCCACTTGGAATTCTCTAGGTTTTGCCTGATGGGCCTTATCAAAATGCAGTTTCATTTTCACCTGAGCACACCTGAAGTTGGACTGGGCAAGTTCTACAGCCAGACGCAACTTTTCCTTGAATTGGACCACATATGAAGCTAAGGGCGTCGCGCTCTGATCACTCAACCAACACTCTTTTAACACCTTAAGAGGCCCTCGCGCCTCATGTCCATAGACGAGCTGGAAGGGCGAGAATCCTAGCGACTCTTGTTTACTGTCCCGAACAGCAAACAAAAGCAGGTCAACTCCCTCGTCCCAATCCTTCCCAGTCTCCAGACAGAAGGTGCGCAACATGAGTTTTAGTGTCTGGTGAAATCTCTCTACCACCCCCTGTGACTGAGGGTGATAGGCCGAAGACCTCAACTGCCGGACTCCCAGGGTTTGCATTACCTGATTAAACAACCGGGAAGTAAAATTGGAACCCTGATCTGACTGCACCACTGTAGGAAGGCCTACTTGAGTGAAGAAGTGGGTTAAGGCTTTGATAACATTCTTCGCTGTGATGCGGCGCAAGGGAATGGCTTCAGGATAACGGGTTGCACAATCAATAATGGTTAGCAAGAACTGATGACCACGAGGGGTCTTAGGTAAGGGACCGACACAATCTATGACCACCTTACTAAAGGGCTCTTCAATGACTGGGATAGGCTGCAGAGGGAATGGTTTAACACTGGGGTTCGGTTTCCCCGCTACCTGACAATCATGGCAAGTGCGACAGTAAGAGCTGACGTCTTTCTTCATCCTAGGCCAAAAGAACTGGGATAAAATTTTTGCATAAGTCTTCCTAACTCCTAAATGACCACCCACCCCATCATGAGCGATACTAAGTACGTCCTGCCGCAAAGGTTTGGGAATAACAACTTGATGATGAACTAACCAAGGGTGATTGGCAGGAGAATTGGAGGGACGGAACTTCCGCATTAATACACCAGACCTAGTGTAGTAGCAATTTGATTCTTGCTCAGCTTCTGTCTCAGTAACTGACCTATTGAGAAAACCTACTAGCTCAGGATCCCCTGCTTGTAGCTCAATAAACTTACTCCTAGTGATGGGAGAGGAACCAAACCTAGTGACATCTGGGTTCCTATCTCCATCGGAACTACTCTGGAGGTTATCTGGTTGTGGGGAATCCTCAAAAAATTCACTGAGACCAAGATCAGTATGGTCCGGCTGAACAAGATTATCCTCGGACTTCTCACAGTCCTGGAGGGAAACTTCATCAACTTCACTAGTCTCTTCTACCTCTGTACTGCGGCTCATGCTACGGGTCACAGCACACGCAGGGAACAACCCTGGAAAGTCTACTTCTAACTGCACAGTATTATTCTCGGCAGTGGGACAAGATGAGATCACAACATTAGGGAACATCATGTCGCCAACGAGGTCATTTCCTATCAATAGAGAGACCCCTTCTACAGGTAAGCTATCTACTACTCCTAACGTGACATAGCCTGACTTTATGGATGACCGCAGGTACACTTGACAAAGGGGAATACGCGACCCACCGGTCAAATCGTTCACAAGCACCCAGCTACCAGTATAGCATGAATCCAGGAATGGAGCAGCTTCTTTAGTAACAAGAGATAAGGCTGAGCCTGTGTCTCTCAAGAGTTTAACAGAAATGGATTGACTGAATTGATCCAAAGCTAAGGAACCAGGAGAACAAAATGGTTCAAAGGTTGATATCATAGAAGAGGGGGAAGCATTCAGGGCAACAGTCTGACTGAGGGCAGTGACACAAGGCGCCAATAATTTCTCCGATTGCTCGGCCACCCTGACCAAAAGAGCGGGGGATCCTTGGTGAGAGGAATTTCTTTTCTTTAACTTGAGACAGTCGCTGATGACATGTCCTGGCTTCTTACAGTACCTGCAACTAGAGTTTCTCTCACCAGTAGGAGTGGATCCACCTGTCCCATGGACCATGGGTGCGTGTGATCCAGGTATATGCTGATAACCACAAGGAAAGAAGAAAACACGAGGTTCCCAAGCGCTTTCGTGTAATTCACATCTTCAGGGGTGAGTATATACCTTGTTTTGTACTTCTCCTTAGTCTGTATTTACCCCTGAAGATGTGAATTACACGAAAGCGCTTGGGAACCTCGTGTTTTCTTCTTTCCTTGTGGTTATCAGCATATACCTGGATCACACGCACCCACAGTGATTTACTTGCATATATATATATATATATATATATATATATATATATATATATATATATATATATATATATATATATATATATATATATATATATTAATTCACAAACTATTGCATAGAATTCTCATTTTCCATCTAAATATGTGGGTAGTCAGACAAGAAAAAGGGGGAGGATAGAGGCAGAACTACTCCAATGAAATACACAAACCTTACAAATACGAAGTCTAAGCTTGGCAACTGACAGATCATCTAATTAGTGAGTAGCATTAGTCAATATGCAAAACCCAATTATACAACACAGTCAGTGCCGGATTTAGACTTGTGGAGGCCCATGGGTAGCCTCTTTGTGGAGGCCCCTCCTCATTATAACTACCCAAGAGGGTGGGGTGGCGAGTGAAGCGAGTCTAAACATCTGGGAGTTTCGGGGGGCCATATGCAGTTATATTGAGGAAATTAGAACACTGAGAAATTTTAATTAACTGTATATTTACTGATAGTGTACAAATTCCCAACACACACACACACAAAAGTGAGACGTGACTGGAGTCGTTCATGTGGTTTCAAGTAGACCAGCCCTGATATAGCTACTACCGCACATGTTAAAAATTTTCAAGAGACTTCACAGAAAAGAATATATTATTAGTTCTTACAGAGAGATGATTCTTTGCATTATTAATCAGATAGGCTTCTTTAAGTCCAAGGTCAGATATATTCAGAACAAGTATTAACTTAACTATAAATAAAATTGAAGTTTTGCATCCAATAATAAAACAAATAAACAATTTAATGAATTTGATAAAATTATAACAAAAGTATGAACATGTTGGAAAAAAACAAGAATTTTAATAAAAATAACTGCCATGGATAATGGATATATTGAACACAAACATTGATCAATTGCAAAATAGAAAATAAACATTACCTTTATTTACAGACCAGGCACTTTACGTGACCTGGCCGCCGCAAGTTTTTGGAAATGACAACTGACAAGATTATTCATCACTGAGTGGCGACGACTTCACTCAACAAGCACACATGACAATTCTCTCTCTCATTTTACATCTGCAAGATATGTTTATGCCTACTCGTGGGAAGTTCACGGGTGACGCAAGTATCCTCTTTAATCGACGGACACATGACAACCGATGTGCAGATACTACACGACCCAACCCCCTCCAACCGACTGTCAACAAAAACAGCGCCCTGATGGTATTCGTAATGGAAGTGATAATGAAAAAAATATTTTATTTGTTTTTTTTTTAATCTCAATTTCGTTATTCCATGCAGTTCATTTTTAATCAATATATGTTTGTGGAATTCTAAATACGGTATATTATTAGCAACACAAACAATAGCATTCATTAAAAATATACTGTTCATAGGAAAACCAGGTAGGGTATTCATGAATTTTAAGGAGTAGCTAGCCTAATTTCTATCACGCTTCTTGCTGAACATAGTTTTACGTGATGGAATGGATAAACATGAATTTTAAAGAATGAAAATAAAAATCATCCAAATGAATAACAAATAAATAAAATATTGTAATATGTGGAGGCCCCCAGATTGTGGAGGCCCCTGGGCAGCTGCCCACTTTGCCCACTCCTGAATCCGGCCCTGAACAGTGCTTCAGATAAACTCTGGCAATTTCACTTCAGCTAAAATTCCTTCAAACAAAATTACACACTTGGAGATGTTCGGGGTAATTGGTTCTAACTACAGGAGCGAACATAAACACCTGTAGAGTTCTGTAGGTTCTATTCAACGGAAATATACAAGGGTGAGCTTACAAGCCCAAGTAGTCCTTACACTCCTATAGGGGTCAACTGACCTCTCTCTGACCTCTCAGGCGACATGTGGTAAGTGGTACATTAGCAGCTTCCAGATATCGCCAGGCACATTTATCTAAAGCCCCGTCCACAAGATCGAGCACTGCCTGACGGGCACTCGCTTTATGCCTGTTGTTCTGGCAAAATTGACGGGCAAACCAAAGGAGTGCCCGTGGTCGAGCGAAATCACCAGATAAGGCCGTCTGCCTGGTGGTTTGACCATTTGCTGCCGGGTTCATTCTCATGTAGTTAGTGAAGTCTTTCTCATGTTCATCTTGAAGTTCACGTAAAATCGCGGCATGACTTCCCCTAACTTTTCGTTGAGATAACCATTCCTTGCACCATTCCATTTTCTGTTTTTTCTTCTTTTTGCACACTGTAGCAATTATTATACACAGCGCTATAGTCTTCGATTTAACTGTCCTGCGACACACCATGGTGATCGTACCGCAGAAGCTACTGCCGACCACCTACTAGCTACCAGCAGCAGAGTGTGACTGCTGCCAACCAGCACCTCTGTGTGTACGACGACACACAGGCTTTGCCGGGTAAACGGGCAAAGTCCGCCGGGCGCTGTTCGATCGTGTGGACGGGGCTTTAGCGTGTGGTGACATGAAACAGGGGCTTTGCCACACGCTACTGACTAGAAAAGTAATGTATATATATAGAGTACATACATTGTATACATACAACATACATAATATACATACACCTCCCCCATACGCTCATAGCAAAGTCTTGAGCGGACCTTTTCCTGTGGATCACACCCGGATGCCTTCACACACCCTGTGACCCTCACACACTCTGTGGCCCTTAGACACCCTGTGGCCCTCGCACACCCTATAGGCCCACGCGCTCTGTGTGGCACCTCATACACACTAACACTCATACACCCTGTGGCCCTTACACATCCTGTGTGAGGGCCACCAGGTGTTAGAGGGCCACCGGGTATGTGAGAGACACCGGATGCGTGAGGGCCACCGGGTGTGTGTGAGGACCAGAGGGTTATGTGAGGTCCACAGGGTTATGTGAGGCCCATAGGGTTATGTGAGGCCCACAGGGTTATGTGAGGCCCATAGGGTTATGTGAGGCCCACAGGGTTATGTGAGGCCCATAGGGTTATGTGAGGCCCACAGGGTTATGTGAGGCCCACAGGGTTATGTGAGGCCCACAGGGTTATGTGAGGCCCATAGGGTTATGAGGCTCACAGGGTTATGTGAGCCCCACAGGGTTATGTGAGGCCCACAGGGTGTGTGAAGGCATCCGGGTGTGTGAGGGGTGTGTGAGGGCCACCGGGTGTGTGAGGACCACAGGGTGTGTGAGGGCCAGTGGGTGTGTGAGGGCCAGGTGTGTGAAGGCATCCGGATGTGTGAGGGCCACCTGGGATGTGTGAGGACCACAGGGTGTGTGAGGCCACTGGGTGTGTGAGGGCCACTGGGTGTGTGAGGGCCACTGGGTGTGTGAGGCCACCGGGTGTGTGAAGGCACCGGGTGTGTGAGGACCGGGTGTGTGAGGGCCACTGGGTGTGTGAGGGCCACCGGGTGTGTGTGGATATGTGTGAGGGCCACCGGGTGTGTGAGGAATGCCGGGTGTGTGTGTGGGTGTGTGAGGACCACAGGGTGTGTGAATGCCAGGTGTGTGTGTGTGTGTGTGTGTGTGTGTGTGTGTGTGTGTGTGTGTGTGTCACAGGGTGTGTGTGAGGCACAGGGTGTGTGAAGGCCACAGGGTGTGTGAGGGCCACCGGTTGTGTGAGGATGTGTGAGGGCCACTGGGTGTGTGAGGGCCACCGGGTGTGTGAGGCATCCGGACGTGTGAGGCCACCGGGTGTGTGAGGGCCACCGAGTATATAAGGGCCACCGGGTATGTGAGGGCCACAGGGTATGTGAGGAATGCCGGGTGTGTGCGTGTTTGTAAGGGTCACAGGGCGTGTGAGGCCCATAGGGTGTGTAAGCGCCACAGGGTTTGTGAAGGCCACAGGGTGTGTGAGGGCCATGGGGTGTATGAGGGCCACACGGTGTGTAAGGAGCCAGAGGATATGTGAGGGACACAGGGTGTGTAAGGGCCATAGAGTGTCTAAGGGCCAGGTCCAGAGAGTATGAGAGGCCAACAGGGTGCGTGAGGGCCACAGGGTATGTGAAGGCCACAGGGTGTGTGAAGGCAACAGGGTTTGTGAGGGCCACAGGGTGTGCTAAGGTCACAGGGTGTGTGAGGGCCACGGTTTGTGAGAGGCCCACAGGGTGTGTGAGGGCCACAGGGTATGTGAGGGCCACAGGGTATGTGTGGGCCACAGGTTGTGCCAAGTTTACAGGGTGATTGAGGGCCAGAGGGTGTGTGATTGTCACAGGGTGTGTGAAGGTCGCAGGGCGTGTGAAGGTCACAGGGTGTGTGAAGGCAACAGATTGTGTGAGGGCCACAGGGTGTGTGAAGGCCTCAGGGTATATGAGGGCCACAGGGCATGTGTGGGCCACAAGGTGTGTGAGGGTCACAGGGTGTGTGAAAGCAACAGATTGTGTGAGGGCCACAGGGTGTGTGAGGGTCACAACATGTGTCAGGGCCACAGGGTGTGTGAGTGCCATATTTGTGTAAGGGTTACAGGGTATGTGAGGACTACAGTGTGTGTGAGGGCTACAGATTGTGTGAGGACCACAGATTGTGTGAGGGCCACAGGATGTGTGAGGCCATATCGTTTGTAAGGGCCAGAGGATGTGTGGGAGCCAGAGGGTGTGTGGGAGCCAGAGGGTGTGTGGGGGCCAGAGGGTGTAACGCCATTATTCGCCCGGATCAAGGTGTGTGGCGTTTACAAATAGGTCTCACCTGACCAGTACACTCAGGCTTAAGCCACAGTCACCTCCAGCTTATGTAAACCGACAATAACCACAGACGTCTTTTATTATATACAAACTTGCAAAGTACAATGTGCTCATGAATGCCTCACCAAGGACCTTCTCGTGCGTTCAAATACTGATATTGAAATTGAAATATTTTATAGACAATAAAACTATTACATCAAAAGGACTATGCAGTATACTACTCCCACCCTCACCTATACCATCCCTTTCTGGGGCTTACAAAAAGTTATAAATATTATAAGAACACATGAATTATTTTACACCAATAAAATAGTTCATTTTGACATGAACGCTGTACTACATCAATAGAAGAGATAATTTAATCTTATACAAATTTAAAGGTCATCATAACCTTGAAGCAAAATTTTTATACAATGAAAAAATATTAATTTGTCCATAATTTTCAGTAATATTTGTATCCCAATCATAGTCTCATTATAACAGTATCAACAGATGGTAAGTTAGTCCCGTAAGTTACATTGGTGTTTTGTAACACATACAAATAATGCTGAAAACTCTCGCTACACATGACAATCACTTCTCTTTCAAATACCGAGAGAGGAACTTAATGGTTTGTGTGGTAAGGATGGCCACCTCTTAAGAGACTGTAGTGGACGTCTCCCCTACAACTGCGTAGCTGCATGCCACCTGCTACGTCTTCCCTAGCAACCAAACGAGCGGCCCAGGGGGGGTCACCAGATGCCACAGTATCCTAGCAACGGAGCCAAAAGACCGGCTACTTCCCGGGGTTTCCCACCATGACTCACGGCTGACTCACGGCTGCTGGGTATATAAGCTCTGTCTCTCCATTGAGATTCATTCTGGCCTCTCTTCTTGAACACGCAACACCTTCTCCTCCGCCGCTGCCTGGCGGTCTTCGCTCCCGCCGGCGAGCATGGCGACCCACCAGCTGTCCTTCTCTGAGCATCCTCACCAACTAGCTCTCTCATTCTGCTCTCGGTTCCTGAACAGGCAACACCTCCTCCAATCAAAAGCTCCTCGCTGTCCCGTTCTCATTCACCCTGGAGGCCAGCAACAGGCAACATCTTCTCTAACGAAGCTCCTGCACATCTACCTCCTTCAACACGCCACTCACCGAACGTGTCTACTGAGCAGCTCCTCACCACACGGCACCTCCAGCACCAGACTGTCTACCATATAACTTATATTATATAAGAAAACCACCTTAGAGCTTCCATCCATCCTGAGTGCTAGACAACATTATATCACGAAACCCTACAAGACACTAGGCTGATTGATTGTGGTAATTACATCCCTGGCGACGCAACAGCGTAGGTTATATTTCGCCGAATTAAATTTAATGTTTAAAGGACTAAAATAAAATATTGCAAGTTAAAAACATAATAAATAAAATAGAACTTTCATAAAAACCATTTAAACGTTAATAAATAACACTCAAAGCTTGTGTCGAAGGCCGGCTTCCTCCACATAGCCGGCTGCTCACTAGGCTCCTCACTACTTATCAGTTATCACAACAAATATTTTTTCGAAAGTTTGTTATTCAAGAAGTTTATTTTCCTTAATGATCTGAAATGTCTATGATTTTCGAATCAATGACCATCCGAAACTTTTTCAAACAAATTGAATCATTCGATGAAAGAACTTTCGAACAAAGATAACTAATGTTGGAAATTTATCACAACCAAGAATGATGATCTCACAATTTTTCTCAAAGCAGAAGATGTGAAGCTAACGTATGGTAACGAAACATACCGTAATAATCTTTGGGAAATTTGGGTAAAGTTAGGTTAGTTTTGGTAGCTTCGTATCATCAATAAATGATTGGTTTTGGACTCTTGGAGTTCAGTCGTGGTACTATTTTTAACATTACTTTCCCTAAAACGAGATACTACTCAGTACCGCGCGACACCTTGGGGCGGTGCATGGACGCTCACCGCTCTCTGTGACTTTATTAATTGTATTGGTAATTTAATGCAGCGCGTTATATGATGAATTTACACGCTGTGATCACACACAGAAGACCTCCTGGGAGAAAAGTTGGATACATATGGTGAAGTGTTTACTAGGTGTCTTCACGGTGAAGGAAAGTGGCAGGACACCGGGTGCACAATGCCTTCTTGAGGAGTCAGGTAAGACGCTGTTGTTGTCGGTGTGTGTTGTGTTTTAAAGGAACAATAAAAAATCTTGTATCTTTAATGGGAAAAATTTCCTCAACTTGGTGTTAAGGCTGGAACACACTCGTTAAAGATTAGCCTTTTCGTTTTCCCTTGTTCGTGTTAAGAATAAAAACTGTGTGTTCCGCTCGGACCGCCATCTTGGACCGCCAAGTTCGCGTTCCTCCTCCCCGTTTATTTTTTTTCTTCTGTATTATCGTTTCGGTCATCCAGCGAATTTGCGGATTTTAAATTCCCAACGTTATGTTGGGTTAGGGTAGGATTTAATCAGGGTTTTTCGATGGTTTTGGGGTATTATTTTACTTTCGCACATAGCGTGGGTGCGTTCATAGTATAAGCTTGTTTGGTATATATTACTAAAATTATCTTTGTATTTGGCATAATACCCAGAGTTTATTGATTGGTTGAGCATGTATGCATGTTATTTAGAGTAACTCGGCAACAATTTTGATCTGATAATTGTGTGATTTTGTTTGTTTACGTTTATAATTGAAAATGGACTACTAAATGTTTAAAATGATTGAACTTAAACTTTTGGGTGGGATTTTGGGGAAATGTCATGTAGGCGTCCGTGTTTTTGGTGAAGATCAGTTGAAGGTCAAGGGGATGCCATATATAAATTGTGATCATAGATACAATCGAAATAAAAAACTAAGAATAATTCGGACTAAATTGGCAAGTTATATCATAATTAAGAGTTGCTGTCAATGTGAGGCGTTTTTTAAGAATACATTAACCCAGTTCCGCCCGGTGTTGTGCCCCAGGAGTAACTCACCCTATACTGGTGCAGTTTCTAGACAGGTTAGCGTAGACACGAGCCTGCAGCTGGAGCGGAGGTCTTACGCGGTGCCACAGAACCTCCGCCTTGGTGATATTAGTTTCCTCCTGTGACTTCGGTTAATCCATCTTCAGTGTCCGGTTATACCCTTCTTGTGACCCGTTATACCTCTTCCTGTGTCCGGTTATACCCCCTCATGTGACCCGTTATACCCCCTCCTGTATCGGGTTATACCCCTTCATGTGACCCGTTATACCTCCTCCTGTGCCTCGGTTATAACCCAACTATGAGCGGCAGTAACCATGACTGTTATCATTACATTACAGAAAAGGTGATAGTGATAATAATTTTCCCTGGCGCAATGTTGCAGGTATATATACGGTTTTAAATACCATGTGACCCAAACGTTCACTTGCAATAATACTGAAAAACTATTTTTAGTTCGTATATTGGAAACAAATATATTTATGATATTACTGTGAATATAACATATAAATGTTTTACACACACGTCAAAGTGACACCAGGATACAAGACTCGTGGCTCTTATGGTTACTGGGGCCAGATTTCAGCATCAATTATCTGTTTATGTCTTCCCGTTCAAGAATATACTTTAAACTAAATTAGACTAGAATTCAGAATAACATAGCAAATTAAATTACCGTATACAATTAACTTCAGTGCATGTATACCATGTTGGTTTCCTAGTGGCTACTGTACTTGCATATTATATTAATCACGTGTTATTGTTGAAAATTTGTTGGTGTATTAAGGGAATTACCCGGGCACAGGTCCCTGACCCACATGGGCCTGGGGGGGAGGGGGGGGGGTAACAAAAGGCAAAAACAAATTACATCATAAAAAAATGCTGAAACAAAAAAACAAACAGATCAGGAGTAACAAACGATAAATATGTTGTGTTGTAAGAGAAACAATTGAGACCCTTCAGCTGTGTGTAAATGAGGTAGAAAGTCAGTCAAGATCAGCAAACTAGGACTTGGTCACAATACTGTTACTATTAAGATTTAGCTCATAGATGTTCACTATCTCTGGCTGAAATATGGCCTGGATATGAGCATGTACCTCAGAAGTGTTCGGAAGGTAATATTTTAGGAGGATGGACCTCCACTGCCAAAGGTGGATAACTCCTTCAACAAAAACACGTCTGAGTTGGTGGCAGACTCAGACCTAAAAGTGGGTCCCTTGTATCCCACTGCAGTTTTTAATTCAGAGAACTGATGTTTGGTAACTGCCTTGTCGTGGTGAGGAGCTTCAGTTCTCTCGATCTAGTAATCACTGTTGGTGGGTGTTTGTTGACACTGGTAGGATCACCATGGCGAACTGGTTGCTGGTGAGGTTCTTAAGTGGAATTTATTTTTACACAAGAGACAGTGAACGACTCAAAATTATGAAGTCTGTCTCTGAGTCACCTGTTTCGTGCACTTTAGATATATCAGAAACACCACCATACAAAACTACCACGAAAAGTCTGAATGAATAACGTTGAAATCTATATCATCCTTACCTACAAGATCCTCAAGTGTAGATGTCAAATATTGCCAGTAGTGTCAAGAGCATTTTCTCCACAACTGTACGGAATATTGAGAAGCCTTTGCGTTAGTGAGAGCTAAAAGCTTGGAGAGACCAGTAAGTTGTCTCGGGTCGTTTCCTTCAACTGGTAAGAAGGTGAGGGCGAGAGGGCAAGACTGGTCAACTAAATCGTGGACCAGTCTTGCCATACTTGTGACACTGATCGTATTTATTTAATCTTTTCGTTCCATTTGCGACCACATGTTTACGACCTCACGATTGTCTGAACTTCTGTTCGACTTTTGGAAACTACGACTACTTGTACACATGTGTCAGAGTTCTCAGTTAAGACTTGGACAACACAATGTTCTGTGGTAAAGAGGACCAAGTATCTTCGTTATAAACAGGTAAAAATATAAGATATGATAAAGTAAAGCATCGACAAGCTACATGTTTTGTCTATTATGATAGTCATCAGGTACGAGTCGATAAATGAGACGTCCAGATATTACCAGGTGCTATCACAGAAACCCTCCAACAACTTGGTGTGTTAAGTGAGGTGCTGTTTGGTTAGGTATATATATATATATATATATATATATATATATATATATATATATATATATATATATATATATATATATATATATATATATATATATATATATATATATATATATATATATATATTTATATATGTATGTGTGTGTGTGTATACAAGTTGCTGGTCCAGTCCAATCCAGTATACTGTACGTGTCAGAAAACAGAGGAGGACAAGTGATATCGGGCCCTTCGTGCCCGGTGAAAGTTTGAACGCTTGTGCTTGGCTAGCGTACAGTGAATGAGGGTGCGGCAAGTCTGTAGACTTGCATGGTTAATTCGGGTGCGCCAAGTCCGTAGACTTGCATCGTTTTCCATTGTAAATAAAATTGTTAATTAATGCCTTCCTAAAGAAATCATTGACATGGGACCAGGTTTGTTCTATTCTACGAATTTTTTGCGATTTTTCCACCAAGTTTGATGAAAAAATATTGTGCCGTTTCGGCTACCCAGAACATATACTGTACACACGGCTAGTCCTATAGTATCTTAGACAAGTGATTGTGGGCCCTTCGTGCCCGGTGGCAAGTCCGGTGGTACAGTTTACAGAGGCGTGAAAGTTCGAACGCTCGTGCTTGGCTAGCGTACAGCGACATCGTTTTCCAGATGGTCGTGGTTGTTATAATTATGGTCGTGGTTGTTATAATCATGGTCTTGGTTGTTACAATCATGGTCGTGGTTGTTATAATCATAGTCGTGGTTATGATCATAGTCGTGGATGTTATAATCATGGTCGTGGTTGTTATATTCATGGTTGTGCTTGTTATAATTATATTCTTGGTTGTTATAATCATGGTCGTGGTTGGTATAATCATGGTCGTGATTGTTATAATCATGGTCGTGGTTGTTATAATCATAGTCGTGGTTGTTATAATCATGGTCGTGGTTGTTATAATCATGGTCGTGATTGTTATAATAATGGTCGTGGTTATATTCATGGTCGTGCTTGTTATAATCATAGTCGTGGTTGTTATAATCATAGTCGTGGTTGTTATAATCATGGTCGTGGTTGTTATAATCATGGTCGTTGTTATAATCATATTCGTGGTTGTTATAATTATGGTCGTGGTTGTTATAATCATGGTTCGTGGTTGTTATAATCATGGTCCTGGTTATTAGGTACTGTAAGTATCTAGTATACTATAGGAAGGAATAGAATAAAAGTTAGAATAATTAGTTAAAGAAATATTCGCCATAAGGAGAGGGTAAAATCATAAAAAATAAATTATTATGAATCACCGATGATCATTCCGAGATAAATTATATTATGAACAGAAGTGACCTTGATTCTGGTTAGATTAGTCACCATCCGCTTAAGCCATCACTTGTGTTAAGTCATCATAGTCGTCATGTGCGTTAGTCAGTTTTAGGCCCATCTCACACAACTGACCGACCATCGATGTTCTTTCCGCGCGAGGGTGTTACTTTTTAACGCATCTTATTATTTACGCTGGTGGATGTAAGACCAGCTACCCTCACTGACGCAGCTATGGTCAATTTGGTGTTATACTTGTTTATAAATGCCTTCTAATCTGTCTCAAGTCTGTCCGTCCTGTCTATTATCATCCCAACTGCCTGTGGGGGAGTTGATCCTGTAGGTGCAGCAGCAGTATCAGGTGGTGGTGGTGGACTGTGGGGGAGTTGATCCTGTAGGTGCAGCAGCAGCAGGTGGTGGTGGACTGTGGGGGAGTTGATCCTATAGGTGCAGCAGGTGGTGGTGGTGGACTGTGGGGGAGTTGATCCTGTAGGTGTCAGCAGCAGGTAGTGGTGGTGGACTGTGGGGGAGTTGATCCTGTAGGTGCAGCAGCAGCAGCAGGTGGTGGTGGTGGACTGTGGGGGAGTTGATCCTGTAGGGCAGCAGCAGCAGGTGGTGGTGGTGGACTGTGGGGGAGTTGATCCTGTAGGTGCAGCAACAGCAGCAGGTGGTGATAGTGGACTGTGGGAGATTGATCCTGTAGGTGCAACAGCAGCAGCAGGTGGTTGTGGTGGCGGCCTGTGGGGGAGTTGATCCTGTAGTAGGCAGCAGCAAGTGGTGGTGGTGGCCTGTGGGGGAATTGATCCTGTAGCTGCAGCAGCAGCAGCAGGTGGTAGTGGTGGCCTGTGGGGGAGTTGATCCTGTAGGTGCAGCAGCAGCAGCAGGTGGTGGTAGTGGACTATGGGGGAGTTAATTCTGTAGGTGCAGCAGGTGGTGGCAGTGGACTATGGGGGAGGTGATCCTATAGGTGCAGCAGGAGCAGGTGATGGTGGTGGACTGTGGGGGAGTTGATCCTGTAGGAGCAGCAGCAGCAGCAGGTGGTGGTGGCCTGTAGGGGAATTGATCCTGTAGGTGCAGCAGCAGCAACAGCAGGTGGTGGTGGTGGCCTGTGAGGGAGGTGATCCTGTTGGTGCAGTGGCAACAGTAGCAAGTGGTGGTGGTGGACTGTGGGGGAGTTGATACTGTTGGTGCAGCAGCAGCAGCAACAGCAGCAGCAGCGGCAGCAGCAACAGCAGCAGGTGGTGATAGTGGACTGTGGGAGAATTGATCCTGTAGGTGCAGCAGCAGCAGCAGGTGGTTGTGGTGGCGGCCTGTGGGGGAGTTGATCCTCTAGGTGGAGCAGCAGCAGCAGGTGGTGGTGGTGGCCTGTGGGGGAGTTGATCCTGTAGGTGCAGCAGCAAGTGGTGGTGGTGTGGCCTGTGGGGAGTTGATCCTGTATGCTGGGTAAGCGGCGGTGGTGGTGGTGGTGGTGGCCCGTGGGGAGTTGATCCTGTATGGTGCAAGCGCTGTTAAGCAGCAGGTGGTGGTGGTGGACTGTGGGGAGTTGATCCCCGTGGCGCAAGCAAGCGTTAAGCGTTATGTGTGGGTGGTGGCTTGTGGGGAGCTGATCCTGCAGCATTTGCAGCAGCAGCAGGTGGTGGTGGTGGTGGACTGTGCAGGAGTTGATCCTGTAGGTGCAGCAGCTGCAGCTGCAGGTGGTGGTGGTGGACTTTGGGGGAGTTGATCCTGTAGGTGCAGCAGCAGCAGCAGCAGGTGGTGGTGGTGGACTTTGGGGAGTTGATCCTGTAGGTGCAGCAGCAGGTGGTGGTGGTTGACTGTGGGAGAGTTGATCCTGTAGGTGCAGCAGCAGCAGCAGCAGGTGGTGATGGTTGACTGTGCAGGAGTTGATCCTGCAGGTGCAACAGCAGCAGCAGCAGCAGCAGGTGGTCGTGGTGGACTGTGGGAGAGTTGATCCTGTAGGTGCAGCAGCAGCAGCAGCAGGTGGTGATGGTTGACTGTGCAGGAGTTGATCCTGTAGGTGCAGCAGCTGCAGCAACAGCAGCAGCAGGTGGTGGTAGTGGACTGTGGGGGGGAGTTGATCCTGTAGGTGCAGCAGCTGCAGCAACAGCAGCAGCAGGTGGTGGTAGTGGACTGTGGGGGGAGTTGATCCTGTAGGTGCAGCAGCTGCAGCAACAGCAGCAGCAGGTGGTGGTAGTGGACTGTGGGAGAGTTGATCCTGTAGGTGCAGCAGCAGTAGGTGGTGGTGGACTGTGGTGGAGTTGATCCTGTAGGTGCACCAGCTGCAGCAGCAGCAGCAACAACAACACCAGCAGCAGCAGCAGCAGGTGGTGATGGTGGACTGTGCAGGAGTTGATCCTGTAGGTGCAGCAGCTGCAGCAGCAGCAGGTGGTGGTAGTGGACTGTGGGAGAGTTGATCCTGTAGGTGCAGCAGCAGCAGGTGGTGGTGGACTGTGGTGGAGTTGATCCTGTAGGTGCACCAGCTGCAGCAGCAGCAGCAAGAACAACAACATAAGCAGCAGCAGCAGGTGGTGGTGGTGGACTGTGGGGCAGTTGATTCTGTAGGTGCAGCAGCAACAGCAGGTGGTGGTGGTGGACTGTGGGGGAGTTGATCCTGTAGGTGCAGCAGCAGCAGGTGTTGGTGGACTGTGGGGGAGTTGATCCTGTAGGTGCAGTGGCAGCAGGTGGTGGTAGTGGACTGTGGGGGAGGTGATCCTGTAGGTGTGGCAGCAGGTGGTGGTAGTGGACTGTGGGGGAGGTGAGGTGCAGCAGCAGCAGCAACAATAGCAGCAGCAGCAGGTGGTGGTAGTGGACTGTGGGAGAGTTGATCCTGTAGGTGTAGTGGCAGCAGGTGGTGGTAGTGGACTGTGGGGGAGGTGATCCTGTAGGTGCAGTGGCAGCAGGTGGTGATGGTGGACTATGGGGGAGGTGATCCTGTAGGTGCAGCAGCAGCAGGTGCATGGTGGACTGCAGGGTGACGGTGGAGGCCGCCGTGGGGGAGGATGTGGTACTGTAATCGTAATTCATCGTACATCCTTCACGGGACAATTAACGTCGCACCTTAATAACACCTGAACCACCACCACCTACCTCCCCGGCCCGCCTCCACGGCCTCACTCGGGTTTTGGTTGTCCCAGCCATATTTTACTTCGTGTCTTATTTATCTCAGGTATTGTTTCAGTAGTTTTTTTGTTTGTCCCGGCCTTTGTTTGACGAGTTTCTTGTTTAACTCGTAATTTGTCTTTTGTCTTGTTTACTTTATTTCCATTTTCAGTTATTGCTTAATATCCTGTATAGTTCACATTTGATCTCCTGCTCTGTTTGATGCGCTTTTTGTTTACATCCTGTCTTGTATATGTGGTTTTATTTTCCTGTTAACGTGTGTCTTGTTTGCCTTACACCTTGTTTTATTATTACTATTTTTATCTAGTAATTTATTTTGTACTTTGTTTAACTTGTTTCTTGTGCTATGTTATAATATTTTGTCGAAATTGTTTGCATATGTTGTTTATTTCTTACTAGTTTCTCTTGCTTTGACTAATACTGTTTACCTTGTTTGTTTTAATGTTCAGTGTATATATTCGGATCTTGTTTACCACGTAGGTACCTTGTTTGTCTAGTCGCTCGGTTAAGAAAGTCTTCCTGTCAGTGTTATGTTGTTGTCGCCATATTTCTGTTGTCAACTCGAGCAGACTTCAAGTGTCGGTTAAACCACAGGTATGGCTGAGGCGTTGGTCTGCAGGTTTGTCTTAGTTGTGGTGGTGGTGTTGTTAGGTGTGGTGGTGGTGTGGTGTGTTAGGTGTGGTGGTGGTGTGGTGTGTTAGGTGTGATGTGTTAGGTGTGGTGATGGTGTGGTAGTGGTGTAGTGTGTGGTGTTGGTAGTATTGTTTGTAGTATGTTAGGTATGGTGATGTGTTAATTGTGGTGGTGGTGGTATTGTTAGGTGTGGTGGTGGTGGTGCTGATGTTGTGTCAAGTGTGGTGGTGTCTGATCCAGGGTGGCGGAAGTGGAGAAGGAGGAGGAGGTGAAGAAGGAAATGGGAAAGAAGGTGGTGGTGTAGGAGGAGGAATAAATTGTAATAAGAACAGACAAAGAAGAAAATAAGTAGAAAAGAAGAAGAAAATAGAAGAAAACGAAGAACGTGTTGGTAAGAGAGAGGAATCAGGGAGTACCGAGGAAGATTAGTTCAGAAACTGGGGTAGACAGAGGCAAATGCTTAAAGAACCTTGCCCATAGTTTAACCATGCCGGGGGATCGAACCCAGGTCCGCTCGCTTGCGAGGCGAGCTTGCTTGACCATTACACCACAGATACGAACACGTACGGCTCACCTGAAGATTAGTCCCTGCACTTTATTTTACCCTAAGATTAACCTCTAACACTTTTTTGGGGAGATTAAGTTGGGTTGGGTTAGTTTAGATTAGATTAGGTTAGGTTAGGTTAGATTATAATTAGGGTGGTTAATCTTAAGGTGAAATAGCTGGACTAATCTTCGTTGATCCCATACAGTCAAGTTAACAAAATGCAAGCTGTATGGGATTAGATTTAACTATTAATCTATGTACTGTTACCAAACCTAACATAATGCAACGTAACGTTACGTAATGTAACGTAACGTAACGTAATTTATAATAGAATAATATAAAAAATTTAAAACTTAAAACTAATGAAAAAATACAGCAAACGAAAAAGAAAAATGATTTGTCGATGTATTATTATTATTATTATTATTATTATTATTATTATTATTAATATTATTATTATTATTATTATTATTATTAATATTATTATTATTATTATTATTATTATTATTATTATTATTATTATTATTATTATTATTATTATTATTATTTTTATTATTATTATTATGATTATGATTATGATTATTATTATTATTATTATTATTATTATTATTATTATTATTATTATTATTATTAAGCCCTAGTACATCGACTATTGTTAAGCCACCAAAGAATTACTAAAAATTTCGTTTTTTCCTACACCACTCAGTTTGAGTGTTCAGCCCCGCCCACTGACTACCGACCAGCCGCCATCATATTAATAACTTTCATTTTGTTTTAATTTAGTATTGATTAAATAATAGATAAAAGCGTAAATCGGTTGTGATATCTGCTATTATAAATTAATTAACGAATTTATATATTGTTACGTAGTACTATCTTATATATCGGTTCGTTAATATTAGAAAAGTGGGATCTTTTTAAGCCGAGTTTAAATGGCTGCCGGTGGACGTGTTGTTGTCAACTGGGAAAAGGATTTAAAGTGTAAGTTAACATGAACAACAGTGCCTTAGCGTGTGACTAAAAAGGATTAAAGTTTTTATGAGAACGCCAAGAAGAGGCGACAGTGCTGTGATATACAGTAGAGTTTAGACTAAAAATGGTTGAAAAACTTAGGAAAAGGATGGTCGTCTGGGCTCTGATTCGGTTGTTTGGGTAGAGCGAAGTAATCATTCGTCCTTTTAATTAGAAATGAACAGTACAAAATAAATGGAATGTTTTCTATCAGCGGTTCAGAAACAGTTGCATTCCAAATAACAAGATGTATATAAAAAACTGCCGACAAAGCGGTGCTCTTTAAGGGAAGATAATGCACCAAGTCTGTAAGAGAAAGTTCACCTGACCATGACATCAGCCCGCAGTGTCTACCTCCTAACGCCCCTGGTATGTTATAGTCAATGAATCAAGGGATCATTGCACATTTGAAGAAGCTTAACACGCCAAAGCTTCTTAATGGCATGTTAAATGCTGGTGAAGGTGGTGATCTCGACGCTGCACGAGGCTTCTGGATAAATTACAATATTTATCACACCATCACTGAACCCCGAATCCTAGCCAGACGTTACACAAGCTACAGGTAATAGTGTTGTGGTGCAAACTACGGCCTTCAGTGGTAAATGAGTTAGAGGTTCACTGATTCAACTGTAGAAATCAAGTATCCTTGAAATAGTAAAATTGTTCCAGGGTTTGATGTCATGGACACCCAGGACTTAGATAATAAGCCTTGTGAAGTGTAAGAATCACATACAGCAGAGTTAGTTCACCCAGTTGTGGATGTGTTTTCCTAACTTTGCTGTTGGGGAAGTAAAGGTGGTCGAGTGTAGTATTGGTCACATTACCTTGTATACCTACAAAAAGCTTAACTCTCACTATGTTGTATCCATACTGACCTTAACAACTCGCCAGGCTTACGTGATCCACATTCACAAGAGAAGTAATTTTTCCCTGCCTTCGAACTGACTGACGAGGACACTAACCTGGCAAGGGGATTATAGGCACAAACCCACTTTAAGAGAAGTAAAAAACATGAATGACAAGTCTCTCGAGTCACTGAGGACCTGACCACCCACCACCAGCACCTGTACCACTTAGTCATACCGTAAGTGCAAACAGTCATTAGTGCATATTTTTGGCAACGATGTGTTTTTTTTTGGGCGCGGCCTTAATGACAGCAGACAAAACGAACCAATTAAACTAAACCTAAAGATCTTGAGATATTGTTAAGTTGAATTTGGTTGGGTGGTTTTGCTTATCGTCATTATCAGTTTAGTCATGGTTAGACCAGAACCTACATTGTTGTCAGAAATATGTCATGAATAATTCATTTTAATAATTGTTAAGACCATTATCGCAGTCTTTAGCACCATGGTACCTGCAGTATCATACACTTACATTAAAACAAACTAAACCAACCAACTAAACCTACCTAATCTAACATTACCTAATATAACCGAACCTAACCTAACCTTACTTGGTAAAGATTCGAAAATGGTCACTTTATTGGATTTTCGTCGGAAATTTATATTTTTCGATTTTCACTTGAAAATTTTATTTTTATCGCAGAGTGGGCAGGGCTTTGAGGTAAAGGGAAATCGTGAGGTAAAACACGCAAAACGCTGACGAAATTAAACCTAACCTAATTTAATTATCACAGAAATGTTAAGAGTAATTTTTAAGAACGGGTGCCCGGGTTAAGGAGCCAAGTTAGGAAACATTCCAATAGAAGAAAACTTCTTCAGTTTAATTAAGAACATCCCAAAAATGGCGGAGGAAATAAATTTTTACCAAATAAAAAAAAATGATCAAGAACCTAACCTCAGTCAATCAAGAGTACCGTCCCCATATATATGAGGGTTGGCGACCACAGTCCTCCACTCTAAACTTTCTCGGACTGTTTTTAACAATCCCCCAAGGTTTTAATTTCATCATCCACCCCAGTCGTTGCCTTCCCCTGGCCCTTTTACCCTCAACTTTGCCCATTAATATTTCTGTTATTATCCCCTCGTCCCTAATTATATAACCAAAGTATCTCATTTTTTTATGTACAGTTGGGGACATTTCCGACTAGTACACTCAGCGTTGTCAATCCATTCTTTCCGTGAGGTGTGAACCCCCGCGAGTATCTGAACGTGAATCTGAAGCCTCTAAGTTACTCGGTGAGACTTGAGGTGCACACAGTAGCCTGGGACCACAATGATATAATTTGTCTCCATACATGTGCCCGGCAACGTTGACATAGATAATTAGTGTAGTATGGACGCTTTTCATTCACCTAACGTGGAGTAAATAATACCTGTCCTGCAGTGACAATGTAATGCTGAAAAAGGAAAAAAATCTACCACTTTATTTATCCTCAAGCAAAGTCTAAGGTGTTATAGTGCCAGGCTTTATGGAGTGTGGTGTGGTGGTGGCGTGGTGCCGAGGATTGTGAGACAAAGTCAATAGTCTTGCCTGCCGCATTTCTGTCCAATCACCTAATTTTCTACTTGTTTACCAAATCTCACTTACGTAACAGGAAATGCATCACCTCTGATCATTACACACATATTTTCACTATTAATATTGTATAGTATATTTTTGTAGCGTACACAAAAAAAACACTAATAAATACAATTTCTCTTCATTCCTAGGCACATTTCGTCATGGCTCAGGTTTATCCCAAAGTTGACATGAAGAGCATGACTAATGTCCACATACTATAGCAGACAGGCTGTAATAATGTTATGTTATTTATCTCAATGACACTACAACCAAATGGTAAGTATTAGCATTCAGATCTTGAGTATTTCTTACTTAACACAACAGTGTGGCGGTGCAACTGTCCCCTATCCTCTGTCCAGTGCACAGAGACCTCCCCTCCCCTACGTCCCCTTACGTCACACCACCTCCTCTAAACATCCTCCTGACATTATTTCGGTTATTTACATTAAGAGAGTTACAGGGTGTATTAAAAAGGTATTTGAAGGCTAATTTTGTTTTTCAATTTCTGTGTGTGTGTGTGTGTGTGTGTGTGTGTGTGTGTGTGTGTGTGTGTGTGTGTGTGTGTGTGTGTGTGTGTGTGTGTGTGTGTGTGTGTGTGTGTGTGTGTGTGTGTGTGTGTGTGTGTGTGTGTGTGTGTGTGTGTGTGTGTGTGTGTGTGTGTGTGTGTGTGTGTGTGTGTGTGTGTGTGTGTGTGTGTGTGTGTGTGTGTGTGTGTGTGTGTGTGTGTGTGTGTGTGTGTGTGTGTGTGTGTGTGTGTGTGTGTGTGTGTGTGTGTGTGTGTGTGTGTGTGTGTGTGTGTGTGTGTGTGTGTGTGTGTGTGTGTGTGTGTGTGTGTGTGTGTGTGTGTGTGTGTGTGTGTGTGTGTGTGTGTGTGTGTGTGTGTGTGTGTATGTGTGTGTGTGTGTGTGTGTGGACCTCGTCACACATGACAGCCTTTACATCAGACCTGTGTGGTCTGTCATCTCTCCACCTCGACCCTCCACATAAAACCTTCACTGAACGAAAAGCTTATAATTTTTAGCCCCTCTCCTCAGAGTTATGAGTTAGTGTTAAAATGTATTATAATTGACCTTCCTTCAGTTTCGTTTATCTAGGTGTGTGCTTAAGAAAATACCTTATGTTATATGGAAACTTCCCGTAGTTTGATATATACGTTATGTCAAGGTGTTCGGTACATCAAGGTACCCACTCAGGTCAGGACTTATGGCTTCACCTGAGGAGTGGGATGCACGTAAACGTCGGGGAATAAAATGGTCTTGTGGTTGAGGTGTGTTTCTTCGTCCGTTACTGAGGTGACCCTATGCACTTGTGTGTGGAGGAGGGGGAGGGGGGGGAGGAATTGGTTTTAATTTCGCTATTTTTTTTTGTTACATCTTGCCACAGTATTATCGGATATATACGAGAATGATAATAAATGGCTGTATGAGAATACTTTGTCAGTAATGTACGCTTTCCTAGTATTACAGTATGTTATCTGCCAACCTTTATCTACGAAAAATATGAATGTTTTA
The DNA here is from genome assembly GCF_018991925.1 of Homarus americanus. Lineage (NCBI taxonomy): Eukaryota > Metazoa > Arthropoda > Malacostraca > Decapoda > Nephropidae > Homarus > Homarus americanus. Next base: position 22,958 of record NW_024727893.1, on the reverse strand, counting down.
ACCCAGTTATGTGTATCTGAAGGATTACTAGTGGACATAATTTTTCTTTGAGTAATAACATAGTCACACACCCGAGCGTGAATTTTGGAACGAACTATTTACTTTTGACATATCAATACTATAATATTGCTCCGAAACTATTAATAATTTCAAGTATACAGGCGCGTATTAGTTAAAATATACAGATTAAAGTAATGATTTCAGTTAATAACGACATACACGATATATTACTTTTATAATTAAGTGATATTCTGGTAACCAAACCCACTATAAATGACAGAAACTTACATTAACATATATAAGTTATAAGTTTTTGTTAACATACCGTTTATTATGAACCTTTCCAAGTACACCTAAAAGATATCTCATGAACACGGAAATATTGTGCCTACTTTTTAACTCTAATTGATGACGTCAGGCAGCTATCAGGGCTACCAACATATCGGAAAAAATCAGTAATATGATCTGACAACATTATTGTTATTAGTATTGATATATTAGGGTCTCCTCCAGGTTATCTGTATATAAGCCTACTGCGTCTCATGCATTCTGACGTAGTTGTAGTGTCTCATGCATCTGGCGTAGTTGTAGTGCGTCTCATGTATTCTCACGTAGTTGTAGTGTCTCATGCATTAGGACGTAGTTGTAGTGTGTCTCATGCATTAGGACGTAGTTGTAGTGTGTCTCATGCATTAGGACGTAGTTGTAGTGTGTCTCATGTATTCTGACGTAGTTGTAGTGTGTCTCATGCATTAGGACGTAGTTGTAGTGTGTCTCATGTATTCTGACGTAGTTGTAGTGTCTCTCATGCATTAGGACGTAGTTGTAGTGTGTCTCATGTATTCTGACGTAGTTGTAGTGTGTCTCATGCATTAGGACGTAGTTGTAGTGTGTCTTATGCATTAGGACGTAGTTGTAGTGTGCCCCATGCATCTGACGTAGTTATAGTGCGTCTCATGTATTCTGACGTAGTTGTAGTGCGTCTTATAATTTCTGACGTAGTTGTAGTGCGGTATGTTGGTGAGGGGTGGTGTGTGGGGGGTGTTGGTGAGTGGGTTTGTGGGGGTCATTGTTAGGGGTGTTGGTGAGGGAAGATTGTGGAGGTGATGGTGAGGGAAGGTTGTGGGGGTGATGGTGAGGGGTGGTTTGTGGGGGTGTTGGTAAGGGGTTTGTGGGGGGTGTTGGTGAGGGGTAGTTTGTGGGGGTGTTGGTAAGGGATGGTTGGTGTAGTGTTGGTGAGGATGTCTACCATTTTCGTTCGATAATGACTGGTGTACTGTATATGTTAACCTTATAGACCGTGTACTAACCTAGAGATGCGAACTAAAACACCGTAATAGTTGTTGAAACAGTAATAATACCATAACCTCAAGAACAACAACAACCTACGGCGCCTTACTTGATCGGGTTGTGTTGTAGTTGTGGGGTCCTCGTGTGATGTAGTACTAAAGGAAGCAATAAAAGCAGTATCTATCCCTCTGATGTACAGTTGCCAGCAAAAGTCCTCCCACAGCCCTGCTACACAGGGCTGTGGTAGGACTTTTGCTGGCAACTGTACATAGAATCATAATCAGATGAGATGTGACAAAGTAGTCATTAAGTATCACTCCGAGGGTACAGCCAGCCTGGTATGTTATCAGCGTGGAGCGTCACAACAGTATTGCTCTAATGATGTGATGTAATCAGCGTCCAGGTAAGGCCGGGGTAAGACTGGTAGGGGTGTTCCTTGTTGTAAATTGTCCACCGCGTCCCCCCTCACCCTCCTCTACCCTCGTGCCTGCTCCTGTTCATCTGTTGGTATTGATAGCGTCAGGTTTTATTACGGGAGAGTATTTTGAGGGATGGGGCGCCCCATCCTCCCGGCCCTATCCCACCTCGCCCTGCCCCGCCCCACCCAGCCCCGCCACCATACCCCTCGACCACAGACTTCCTACCTCCACACCTCGCCTTAGTTATCGTTAAGAAATGCATTAAAATATCTTCTTTCAGATTGTATTTTCAAAATCAGTCTGGTATTTCGGTATTGTTTTGTAGATTGAAGTTACTACGGTGGTGGAGTACCGTGCCAGGCAGCCTGAGGGTCGTGGCCACCCGTCACCGTTTTACACGTCAGCTAATATATTATTCAACAAAACACAATGACACATTTCATCTGCATCCCCTATTTTTGTTCGTTTTCATCTTTTGAATGGCATCTTTGATCAGTTCCTCGATATATCGACAGAAGTCCATAAACTTTCGTTAACACATGTGTGACAACATACTGAATCCGCAACTGATATCACATCAGATCAATGGAAGTTCTCCAAAACTGAATTATTCATGATCTATCATTATGACCAAAATATGTTGACAATTTTATTGGGTAACTGTCTTTAATTTTTTGCCTTATATCTTCAAGATTTCAGAATATTATTTGGAAAACGATCGTAGGTTTGAGGGAGACAGTAGCACACTTTTCACATTTCTTTTGTGGCCATCTTTGTCCAGCGGACAATCGTCGCGCGGCCGCTACGCACCACCACATTGAAATTTTTAACCCCAGTGTTGCCGCATTCACGGTTTTGTACCATTTTTAGTTACGTATTTTTCCTGACATCAGAAAAATATCAAAGCGATCGGTATGTTAAAATGACCTTTCCCTCTCCGGACAATATGGACCAAATTCATATCCTCTTTCCTGATAGCCTCTCGATATGGAACACAGTCGCATACTTTCACCGGTTCCGATGAGATATTTGCCAGAGTATTAAAGGAATGTAAGGAAGAGCTTGTATGCCCTTAGCAAAGTTGTTAAACATGTCCTTAAAAACAGGTGTAGTACCAGAATCCTGAAGGATAGCGAATGTAATACCGATTTTCAAGAAGGGAGATAGATCACTATCCTCTAACTACCGCCCAATCAGTCTAACGTCAATAGTAGGCAAATTACTGGAAGCAATCATTTCAAACTCTATTCGAAATCACCTGGAGAAGCACCGATTGATCAATAATTCCCAGCATGGCTTCACAAGCGGGCGTTCTTGTCTAACTAATCTATTAACATTCTTTTCATCAGTTTTCGAATCGGTGGACGAGGGGCACAATTATGATGTGGTATATCTCGACTTTAGCAAAGCCTTCGACAGAGTCCCCCACGAAAGACTAATTAGAAAGGTAGAAGCACATGGCATCAAAGGTGAAATCCTTAAATGGATCAGGGCGTGGTTACAGGACAGGAAACAGCGAGTGAGCATTAACGGCACTAAATCCCATTGGAGCAACGTCACCAGTGGAGTTCCCCAAGGCTCAGTACTTGGACCATTATTATTTATTATATACATAAACGACATATATATCGGCATAGACAGCAACATAAGTAAATTTGCTGATGACACCAAATTAGGCTGTATAATTAAATCTGATGAGGACTCAACAAAACTACAAGAAAATCTAAACAAATTTTTCGAATGGTCTGGAAAATGGCAGATGAAATTCAACGTGGACAAACGTAAAGTACTCAGTATAGGAGATGTAAACAGAGAAACCAGTTACCAGATGAACAACGATGCCATTGAGAAATCCGACTGCGAGAGAGATTTAGGAGTAATGATAAGTAGGAACCTTAAGCCAAGTAAAAAATGTATATTTGCTCGAAACAAGGCGAATAAAGTACTTGGGTTCATACAAAGGAGTGTTGGTAACAAGACTAGCGGGGTCATCCTAAAACTATATCTTGCGCTTGTGAGACCTCACTTGGATTACGCAATTCAATTCTGGTTACCTTATTACAGAGTACAGAGACAGGTTAAAGCATCTTAATTTGCACTCCCTCGAGAGACGTAGAGTGAGAGGCGATATGATAGAGGTATATAAATGGAAGTCAGGGCTGAACAAAGGGGACATTACAAAGGTACTCAAACTATCCAACCAAGAACAAACTCGTAACAATGGTTTTAAATTAGACAATTTAGATTTAGGCGCGAAATAGGTAAACACTGGTTTGGTAACATAGGTTGGATGCTCATATGAGCAGTTGCGGTTGGGTTTAAATGGGACTGCCCAGTATGGGCCAATAGGCCCCCTGCAGTTTCCTCCATTCTTATGTTCTTATGAGACTGTCCCCTATGTGCGAGAGGACAGAGTCAAAATTCCCTTTTCTTTTGGGGGTATAACGGTCGGTCCGCGGCCTTTCCCGATTCACTAGTTTTTACTAATGCAATAGGAGGCAGAGGACCCGAAAACCCGGACTAAAACGAAATGGGAAAAACTCACTCCTCCTCAACCCCGCTGTAACAAACACTTAATGTGTTGTGCAGGTCGAGGTGAGGTGGTGCGATGTGTACCAAGAGTGAGGGTCACCGGGCAGGACATAGGGCGCTCTGGTGCCTGGTCACGACGCTCACCACGCCACCGCCATCACACCGAGGTTCCGGGAACTGATTCATTCATATCAATTGTTAAGTACAGTGACGCTGCCAGTTACGAGATGTCCACGTCTTCGCCCGACCACAGCTTGGTCATGTCTACAGCTTGGCCATGTTTACAGTTTCATGTCTACAGCTTGGCCATGTTTACAGTTTCATGTCTACAGCTTGGCCATGATTACAGCGTCATGTCTACAGTTTGGCCATGTTTACAGCGTCATGTCACAGCTTGGCCATATCTACAGCTTGGCCATATCTACACAGCTTACAGCTTGGCCATGTTCACAGCGTCTTGTCCATAGCTTGGCCATGTTCACAACCTGACCACATCTACAGCGTGGGCAAGTCCACAACCTTTCCACGTCCACAACACGGCCATATCATAGCTTGGCCATATCATAGCTTGGTCATGTCTAGAGCTTGGCCATATCCACAACCTAACCAAGTCCACAACTTGGCTATGTGTACAGCTTGGCCATGTCCACAACCTGACCAACTCCATAGCTTAGTCATGTCCACAACTTAGCCATATCTACAGCCTGGTCATATCTATAATCTGGCCATGTACACAACCTGACCACGTTTGCAGCTTGGCCATGTCGCCAATTAAGTCTGGCCATATGAAGAGACTGGCTGTGACTTCAGGCTGACAATGATCACATAGTAATGGCTACAGTTTAGCTTCAGGTGTACATATATATTAGCCTTATATATAGCTGCAACTTTTTTATAGCTTCGCCTTATCTATAGCTACACTTTATAGCTTCACCGTATTTATAGCTTCACCATATTTATAGCTTCACCATATTTATAGCTTCACCATATTTATAGCTTCATTATTTATAGCTTCACCATATTTATAGCTTCACCATATTTATAGCTTCACATTATTTATAGCTTCACTGTATTCATAGCTACCTTATTTATAGCTTCACCATATTTATAGTTTCACCTTATTTATAGCTTCACCATATTTATAGTTTCACCTTATTTATAGCTTCACCGTATTTATAGCTTCACCTTATTTATAGCTTCACCATATTTATAGTTTCACCTTATTTATAGCTTCACCATATTTATAGTTTCACCTTATTTATAGCTTCACCGTATTTATAGCTTCACCTTGTTTATAGCTTCCCCATATTTATAGTTTCACCTTATTTATAGCTTCACCGTATTTATAGCTTCACCTTATTTATAGCTTCACCATATTTATAGTTTCACCTTATTTATAGCTTCACCGTATTTATAGCTTCACCGTATTTATAGCTTCACCGTATTTATAGCTTAACCTTATTTATAGGTTCACTGTATTTATAGCTTCACCTTATTTATAGCTTCCCCATATTTATAGCTTCACCTTATTTATAGCTTCACTGTATTCATAGCTACCATATTCATAGCTTCACCACATTTGTCGTTTTTAGAGTGTACACAGGCTGCCTGGGTCTATAATTAATCTGACCGTATACACTCCCTCACTAACTATAATCTGGCCGTATACACAACCTTCCCTACTAACTATAATCTGCCCGTATACACAACTCTCCCTACTAACTATAATCTGGCCGTATACACAACCTTCCCTACTAACTATAATCTGCCCGTATACACAACCCTCCCTACTAACTATAATCTGGCCGTATACACAACCCTCCCTACTAACTATAATCTGACTGTATACATCCTCCCCCCCCCACTAGCTATAATCTGGCCGTACCACATCTCAGTCCACACCGCCATACCTAAAATTCTACAGCATTATCCAACTGTCAGTAGAGGTGATTATTATATGCCTTGACGGTATTGTATTTTGCTTAACGGCTACAGCAGTTAAGATGCTTATGCTTGTAAAATGAACCTAACCTAACCCCACCAGAGGTAGTGTTAAGGGTGTTTAATCATCAGGTGAAATATATGGGGGTCTAATCTTCATGTGATCCCTTAACACCATATAGCTTGCTCTCTTTTCCTGACATAGATTTTATAGTACCCAGATTTCATTGTTTGCCAGATCGTGTTGGTGGTGATGTTATCCTTGGACCGTAATAGCAGAGTACTGTATTTGCTTTGTGGGTACAGTACTGATGACTGTATTCGTATACCTCAACCAAATGATACCTTGTACCCTTCAACACGTAACAAACCCTCTAGCTTCAGTATTACCTCCCTATTCCCCTTCCCTATTCCCCCTTCCTATTCCCCCTTCCTATTCCCCCTTCGTATTCCCCCTTCCTATTCTCCCTTCCTATTCCCCCTTCCTAGCATAGATTTGGTATGTAAATTTGCCTACTATAACCAGGTGCTATTGTAAAGATGTTATCAACTGTAGCATGTAAGGTAATTACATGATAAGATAGCATAAAACACACACACACACACACACACACACACACACACACACAGCTGTTACACAAAAAAACAGGTAGGAACAGGTAAGATAAACACTTCGTCAGGAGGAGGAACGCAGCAATCATCCCATGCAGCCGTACAGGTGATGGCGTAGTGTGGAGAGAGATATAGGACATGGCAACCTGCAGGGGACACCAGAAGATTACAGCGTGTGTGTGTGTGTGTGTGTGTGTGTGTGTGTGTGTGTGTAAATAATAATGATAATAATAATTAACGGTTTATTGGAGAAGTTCTACAGCCCGAAGACTGAAAATATATATTGGACAAAAATGACTTATTACATACAAAGACATGGGGTGGGTGGGTCGTTTAACAAAAGCTTTCATTATTGAAAGGAGAAGGAATAATGATTGAACATACAAATTATTATAGTTTACAGTTGATGGCCCGGGCCTGGACTGGTCATGGAGACACCAGGTGGTGTGGGGTTCACGTGGTGTAGTAACTCGTCCTCGGGTGTTGATATGAAAGACCTCACGTGTATGTGTGCGTATAGATTTATTCGTTTTGTTTATCATAGATTGCAAACATAACTAATTTTATGGTCCTTTCGTTCCCTCTCTATAGATTTTCATAATTTTGTTTGGTCTTTATTATTATTATTATTGTTTTTATCTTTATTTTTTTTTGGGGGGGGGGTGTTATTCTCTCTCTCTCTCTCTCTCTCTCTCTCTCTCTCTCTCATCCAGATATGTATATTTGACTGAAATACTTTTAATCTCTTCATGAACTTTTATTACAATACTGTAATTATAACTTGAACGTCGTATTAGAGGTTTAATTTATAAAGTGACTTATCAGAAGGAGAGAAATGACTGCACTGGACAATCCCTCGAGTGACGTCTTCAGATTCCTAGTTAAATCTCATACATTGTCTTCCCTTAAGGGAACTTCCAGTATGTATACAGTCGAGGTCAAAAGTTCGTTCCATCCCATTATGAAGCAGCATCGACCCCAAATGAGACAACAGTCAGTTCGGAGACTCATTCTCGCGACTCGGTTTTACCACAGGAGCGAACTTTTATCCATGACTGTATTTTATTCATTTTTATTTTTTGATGAGAATAAAATCTTGGCGTACTATTTGCATGTTTTAGCATTTATTTATTTATTTATTTATTTATTTATTTATTTATTTTTTTTTTTTGGGGTGGGGTGGGGGGTGTATGAAGGTTTGTCATTAATTCTGGACTTAAACCTTATGATGGGAGTGCTTAAGAAAAGTATGTTACCTCAGTAGTTTTTTCTTTTGATAATTGCAGAATTTAAACACCATCATTTGAGAGCCGCTTCAGCGCTTAATGCATTGAGTGACGTCATCAGCCACTCGAGTTTGTCAGAAATTTAACCCCTTGAGTACGATGACTTAACCCCTTGAATATTTGAGGAATAAGTCGTCATACTCAAGCGGTTAAGTCATCGTACTCGTGTCGTTAAGTCATCGTACTTGTGTCGTTAAATCATCATACTCGTGTCGTTAAATCACCATACTCATATATTTAAGTCATCGTTATTCAAGGTGTTGAGTCACAGTACTTATGGGTTAAGTCTTCGTACTCAAGGGGTTGATGACGTCACAACAGTCATTAAGCGCTGAAGCGGCTTTCAAGGTTTGGTTAAGTTAGGTTAGGTTTGGTTTGGCTAGGTTTGGTTAGGCTAGGTTTGGTTAGGTTAGGTTAGGTTAGAATTACACAGAACATTATGTAATTTGCTGATGTTTTAAGCTATTGGACTTTAATTGGGCTTTATTATATATAAGAGGTTAACAGTTATTTGTTTCACACAGTTATCTGGATTCTGGTAAGGCCTTTCTTTAAAGTGGTATCAACAGATGTTTTTGAGCTGGTTTTTATCCCTGAGTGTGTGTCCTTTAGAGGCACAGACGAACTTGTTGGTTGGTTGTGCTCGCTGGACGACAGGTGGAAGGCTGCCGGTCACACCTGCACCAGCTCACATACTCAACCTGTAGAAGAAGTAATTGTCTTGTTGTTCTAAAGTGGATGTTTGATGTTTATAGTAGGAGTCACAGATGGTGTAAACAGAGTAACGATCAGTACAACAACAGATTTACCAAAGTATACTATTTATACACACAAAATACATATGTAAACATGTATTTTGTTATTGTGATTTCTTCTGAGATATCATAACAGTGATAAAGACCGCTTAATATTCCTGATGTTGGGATAATTGTTTGTCTTATGCGTACGGATGTTACTGCTGTCTACACACACCCACACACACACACACACACACACACACACACACACACACACACACACACACCATATTAACAAACGTGTATATACTGTACATGGCGCGTCTTCACGATACTGTATATAGACAGGTAGCATCAAGTGTTGTGTTGCGCAGCAGAGACGACTGAGGGGTCACACGGGTCCCAGTTTTAGGTCCTGATTATAAAAGGACTTCATCGTACCTAGGACTAGGACGGATTAGAATTAAGGACCTACTAGGATCTTGGTAGGTTAGGTTAGGTTAGGTTAGGTTGGAGTCTATGTGGACTGGGCCCGTTTAAACAATCACCCACACAACCACCAGACCAGGGCCACAGCAAGACCGTAAAGTGTAAAGAAAACAAAAAAGTTGACTCATATATTAAAAATGTCTACACAATGACAAATATCGCCTCTTAATCATTATTTTTTGAGTCTGACCACACGATAAAACCCTCGAGTGTCTGATAAAGGTTCTCCAGATACCGCTGACAACACGATATGGCCATTAAAACCCAGCGGGGGGGGGGGTGGTAGTGACTCAATGTGGCCTGGCATTTTTTTTTTTACGGGGATTAGCCCACCCAGGCACAGGTCACTGACCCACATCGGACACTAAGGTGTGTCGTGTTCCCTCTCCCTCCCCCCCCCACCTGTCTGTTACTGTGACTCCCCAAAACCTCACGCTGTTGCTTGTTACTGGTACCAGGCTCTTGATAGTAATGTCAGTTAATCCTTGCTTTATTTTTATATCACTAAGGCTTATTACTCTCTCTCTCTCTCTCTCTCTCTCTCTCTCTCTCTCTACTACCACCACGTGATGGCCGGAATCCACAACAAATACTAGATTCTCTGTTCCTTTAATGTGTTATTCGTCTTTTCTTACTGATGTGAAGGATGTGTTGTGTTGTAGCTCCGTTAATGGTTCAAGGTCCTCATGGTATCACTCTAGTTTAATATCTGTCTCGCTTCCCATCATATAGAGTCACCCATCACCAGCCTGTTCTAACTGTCCGTCCCACCACTTAGCATCACCCATCACCAGCCTGTTCTAACTGTCCGTCCCAATTCCAGATCACCCATCACCAGCCTGTTCTAACTGTCCGTCCCATCACCAGCCTGTTCTAACTGTCCGTCCCATCACCAGCCTGTTCTAACTGTCCGTCCCACCACTTAGCATCACCCATCACCAGCCTGTTCTAACTGTCCGTCCCATCACCAGCCTGTTGTAACTGTCCGTCCCACCACTTAGCATCACCAGCCTGTTCTAGCTGTCCGTCCCATCACTTAGCATCACCCATCACCAGCCTGTTCTAACTGTCCGTCCCATCACTTAGCATCACCCATCACCAGCCTGTTCTAGCTGTCCTTCCCACCACTTAGCATCACCCATCACCAGCCTGTTCTAGCTGTCCGTCCCACCACTTAGCATCACCCATCACCAGCCTGTTCTAACTGTCCGTCCCACCACTTAGCATCATCCATCACCAGCCTGTTCTAACTGTCCGTCCCATCACTTAGCTTCACCCATCACCAGCCTGTTCTAACTGTCCGTCCCACCACTTAGCATCACCCATCACCAGCCTGTTCTAGCTGTCCGTCCCACCACTTAGCATCACCCATCACCAGTAGGGTGTGTCAATTTAGGGGGTGAACTGGCTAAATTGAAAATCGAGTAATTTGGTAGCAATTTATTGTAGTCTTAAGCATGCAAAACAATATTCTGGCATAAATTTTTTTTTATAATAAGTCCTACCTACATCAAATGGATTTTTAAATGTACATATTTGTGAATTTATAACATAACCAGCGTTTGCACACATGTTACTGTTTCAAGTTTCAAATTATTATATTTTATTATCCGTAGTCTATTTGAAAGTAACCAATGCCTTCATACTCTCTTTGCTTTGGTTTCTTGTCATCAGTAGTCTGCTTGCTATTTGTGCTTTGATGTAACCTTCTCGCCTCTCGTGGCTGTAAACATGGCCCGCTGCTTCTGTGACCATTTTCACACATCTCTCCACACTTTGAGTGTGGGAAGGCCACTTCGGCACCTGCATTGGAGTCTCTTTAAGGTTTCTCAATTCTTGGCTAGTTAGACTTGTTGTCAATGGTGGCTCTAAGACTTCCAAACTCAAGTCAACCAATTCTGACAATTTGGTGGCATTGACGTTTATTGGGGGAACTTTTCTTGAATGAAACGAACAGTCTCCCAACTGGTCGTCATCTATTAGCGTTCCTCTAATCTTTAGAATGACTTCTACAGCCTCGGTTCGGAGATTGGTACATTGACTGCAAAGCATTGCTTGCAAAACTGCTTCTGATCGAGCATACCAAGCGGACCTTCTTGCCACAGGTAACACGATGTCCCTCACTACCTTCCTCTGTGTTCTTACTAGCTGCAATTGAAACAAAAGGTGATTGGGCCCATCCACCCACATAGGATTAAGTTTCACACTAAACCACTGGGGAAGATAAACTCCAATAATAAATTCAACAATTAACCTCAAATTCTTCAGCACTTTGCCCTTCAATTCGTGTTTGGAAATCCAAATCCTGCAGAAACGAAGAGCTGTAGTTAACCAACGGCTGTGACTGACAGGTCCAATCTCCAAGAGAGCCAATGACTGAGGCACTTCTCCTGATCTTATTGCTTGGGCAATACGATAAGCATAGGATTGATCTGTGCTGAGATCTTTGATGACTCCTTCAGACAACGCCGGAAGGGGAGGGCCAACTTCGACCTTTGGAAAGGTTGTATTTATTTCTAGTTGTGTTGCTTCATCCAGCATGATGCCAAGGGGACCTGACCACTTGTTGTTGCTCTTTGTAGGACCATCAAGTTCCTGGATGAGATGACGAAGAGGTAGCTCGCCTGTATGTAAATCACATACAATCCAAACAAGTCTTCTTCCTAGTTTTTTCTCTAAATGCGTCATTACACCCCCCTGCCATCCGGTGTTCACTGCAGTTGAATCTCCACCAACAGCCTGCAGTGAACTGCCAAGTCCTCTCTCCTGAACCCAACATAAAATATGATCAGCAATGACCTCTGCATGTTTCTTCCCTTCTACTTCAGTTTCGGGAGCAAAGTGAAACAAAAACCGACCACCAGGCTCAGAACAGACAGAGTAGTGTTCTTCTTTGATGAGACCTGGAAACTTTCTGTTCACTCCCTCTACTTCTAGCAAAACTTTTGTGTCATCTATTCTTCCATCAAACAAAAGACAGGAGAGCCCTCCCTCGCTTAAATCTTTTTCATGCTGATCAGATATTTCCTTCATTATTTTTTCTTGTGCTCTTCTAATTTTATTATGATCTATCACCAAAGATACATCCTCTCGGCTGATGAGGCCTGCATCTATCCAAGCGGCAGTTGCAATTTCTGCAGCCTCACGAAGTCCAGCATGGTGGCGAATACTAGCTAAAGCAATGTTTGAAATATTTCTTGTGTTGTATTTCATTTTCTTTGGTAAAGGTTCAGATGGCTCTTTGGAACTATCATCTGATGTTGCTTCCTGTTCATCAGAAGAACTATCAAAGAAGTGATAAACATCTTGACACAGCTCTTCCTCTCTTTGGATGGCTTCTTCACTCTTCATTTTCTTCTTTTGTTCCCTCTCTCGGATTTGTTCTCTCTTCTTGGCATTAGCAATCTGCTTCTTTGTTTCTGAATAATCTATTGAACCCATTTGCATACTTCCTTGGCCTTCTGCCTTTGTCCTCTGTGCCTTTATAAATTCAAGCTCTAAAACAGGGATCTTCTTTTCACGAGGACAACCACAATCAATGTGGGAATTATTTTCTCTCTTACCTGAGTGAGAACAGTTGGATTCAGAACATAATTGTATGGAGCACTTGCAGGTCAAAATGTCAAACAGAGTATCAAGTGTGTGCAGAAATTCATTTTTCCTGGCCAAGTTTCCTTTACCAAGTGATGTTTCAACTGCTTTGTGCCATAATTTCGTTAGTTTTAGCTCAATAGTTCGACACTGATTAATCACAGGTGGTTTGAATAGTGCATTAGCTTTTGTCCATTGATGCAGAAGAGGGACTATCATGTCATTTATGAGTTCTTTATCTGTATAGTTCCTTCTGTCCTTTGCATTTTTTTCTCGAAGGAGTAACCCTAATCTTAGCATGTCTCTCACTGTTGGAAGTTCTGATACAGGAAGCTCCTTCCCTTTACCAACTAGCAGGCTCAAGTGGGTTGACAACTGACTTCTTGTCTTCAATTTTGACATCTTCACACTATCTGACAAATAGAAAAATATTTCAATGTTTCATAATTCAATTGTTGTTTCAAAAAATATCAATTTGTTTATCAAAAATGCTGTAACAGAAATAACATAATAATTTCTTAGAACATAATGTTTTATACAATGATATAAGTAACTGCGACAATCAATATGCCCTACTTACAATAATTAAAATGTAGAATTCGTCTGGTAGAGTAGGTGCAAGTGCAATGAGAGCAAACCACCGTCTATGATATCTAGAAGGAGAGTGAGCCGGGCGCCTTATCCTCACGCTTGGTACAAGTGTTACGAGTTGGGGATTTAGAATATAGTTATACGTCTACCCAGATCCCAACAGGTAACAACAATAAAAAAACAAAGACAATCGGACTATAAAAGGGTAGACAAAGGATGCGAGTTTTCGTTGTATATAATAGAGTACCATAAATCCCTTAACAAAATATTCAGCGTATAAATTACCCTTAACCAAACTTAACCTAAACATTAACAGTATATACATATTAATACCACAAACAATTTTGAAGCAAGTGGACGTGGGGGAGTTAATACAAGTACTTAAGTGAGGAGCTGAGATGGCTGACGAGTAAGGCTGAGTATTGTAGAAGACGGTAGGTAGTCACTGCACGTAGGTTTAGAGGATAGATGATCCTGTGGTCACTTCCCAGAGCCAAGTGCTCTCTCCTCGAATTGGAGCTGACAAAGAAGACTTTGAGGAGGTGACGCAACAACCAGGATATGGAGAAGAGAAACCCCGGAGTGGTAACTAAGACGAGTCATACTCGTGTCTCGTCCCTAGATGGCGTTGCTCGTGGTGCTGGGTAGGTAGATCAGGACAATAGATGGCGTGGTTCGTAGTGCTGGGTGGAGGGGTTCGTAACACAAGTCAAAACAAGAATTAAACTGTCCCACACGGAGAGCCTGTTCATGTTCATGTTCTGACATGCATATTGTACACAAGCTATAGAACCATAAAATACTCCATAATCCATATGCTTACATGAGATTAGTTAATATCAAGTGAATAATTCTAATCAAGTCTCATTAATTTGTTGAAATACTGATATTTGAAACTTTAAGGTATAATTGATGTAGGTGAGGGTTATTTCAATTCATTTTTGTTTGCTAATCTCAAGTTTAGACATAAAGAGGCACAATATTTTGACTACCAAATTTGATTTTTAACATGTTGACAAAATTGACACACCCTAGTGTGTATGTGTGTCAATCTCATTACTATACGAATAAATACAAATCCGAAGACTATCTGGCACCTCCCCCCCCCCCTCAGTAGCGGTGTTATGATAAATGCAATACTAATGAGCAAGAGTTTCACGCCTAGGTTACTAACGCTGCCCGCACCATCGTCCACACACACCATTAACTTACTAATCGTCTCTCACTAATATATGTAGCTGTTATCTGGTTTGAATGGTGTTTTGTCAGTAATTTGTTTCTAATGGTGGTTTAATAATCGTCTTTTACCAATCGTGTCTTACGAATCATCTATTCACTGATGATGTGGTATCAATTCCCTCTTACTAATCGTCTCGTTCTAAATTATCTATACACAACCAATATTTCATAACAACAACAACATTGACTACTACTACTACTACTACTACTATTAATAATGATAATAATAATAATAATAATAATAATAATAATAATAATAATAATAATAATAATAATAATAATAAAAGCCTGGTCACAACTCCAGAGCGAAAACAATATTTGAATTTCAGGTATGAATTATGCAAATAAGTCTGTATCTAAATTGTATTCATATTTTACTCTGGCCACGCGGCTGTAAACAAGTTGTAATAACAATGTTTAAAATAACAGAGAGAGAGAGAGAGAGAGAGAGAGAGAGAGAGAGAGATGAAAGAATGCACGGAGAGAAGTATGTAGATATAAGCAGACAGAGAGAAAGATGCATGGGGAAAGGAGTTGAGAGAGAGAGACCGACCCTGGGGAACCTTTTACACCTACTTTTACGTATAGTATATTTGTCTCTCGTAACAAGGGGAAACCGAGAGACTCCAGTGAGAGGGGGGGGGGGGAAGACTCAGTGTAACTGTAATAACGCCATCTTGACGGTGTGATCTTTGTGTCTTTAGTTTAATTGCCTCATTAGATACACCTCGAGACGAGGAGCCAGCCAGGGTGGAGGATATTTTACCCTTGAGAAAATTTAACAAGTTGAATCCACGTTTTTGGAGGGTGTCCTGCATGGCAGTGAACAGTGACATCCGTACGTGTTCTGGGTATCAAGTTCTATCTACAGGAGCGAACACAAACACCTGTATAGTTTTCGTAGGTTCTATTTACTGGATAAACAGATATGTACACAAGGGAGGTTGCACTCCTTACTCTGTATGGGGGTCAACTAGCCTCTAGGGCGACATGTGGTAAGTGATATATTAGCAGCTTCCATATGTCGCCAGGCACATTAATTAAGCATGTGGGACATGGTAAATACATTGCCACACGCTGCTAGCTAGGCTGAATAAATAGTGTATATAAATGGAGTACATACATAATATACATACAGCATACATAATATACATACAATATTACCCACATGACTCTGGCCTATATATACCGTTAGTGAATATGAGGTATTTCTTTGTGTATGAACCTCTGTCCTGCGTGGCAGTGAGAAGTGACACCACCCTCAGTGTCACGACTTGACTGAATTACTCAGAATAGGCAAACTGTACTCCAAGCTTTGTCAATAAATTTGTTAAACTAAAGAAAAAAAAAAACACGTTTTTGGATTTTCTCGATTTTCAAGAGATTTTTTTTTCAATCCGTAAAGAAGTAGAGTTAAAACACACAAGCTTTCTGGCTTATCTGATACTACCTAAAATATCCCTGCAAAATATCAATACAAAATATCCCTACAAAATATCCCTACAAAATGGCCTCCAAATTACACTAAGACTGTAAGGTAAGTGGTGGATATTATTCTTTTATCCACATATACCTGGAGAAAAATGGTATCGCGGGAATATGTCTCTCCTCCAGGGTTATAAATCGGGCTCTCGCGTACCACCAATCTTGTTTGACTTGGCGGAACATCACCGTAAAACTGCCTTACGCGCCTCAACGACCAGAGACTGACCTCCTTCTGTCTGTGTGTGTGTGTGCCAGGAGGTGTTTGAGGGGATTGTAAGGCTCAGGAGAAAAATCATCCCACACACACACACACACACACACATCCGTGACCACCGAAGGGACCTTTATGCTAGGAATGGGGTGCATCTGTCTAAGGATGGGGTGGCAACCCTGGCTGACTCTCTCGAGAGGGCAGTTCAAAAGATGCCGAAGTCTTTAAACTGCTAGGAGAACATATGAGCACGGGAGTGGAGGAGACTGCAGTGGGAGCGGGTAAACAAAGTGAAAGGTGTCAGGGAAATAGTGCTAGGAATTATGACAAAGCTAAATTAGGCAGGGAGTTAAAACCTAAACACGACAAAGAGAGGACTCAAAACACGACTAACTTAAATGTCTACTTCGCAAACAGTAGAAGTATGAGAAACAAAATGATCAGGGCGTTGGTATGTACCGAAAAAGTCCATATAATAGCATTCACCGAAACATGGATAAGCCTAGACTCGCGTGAGTTACCTGTCGAATACTAAATTACAGGTTATAAATTATTCCATACCGATAGGCAGATTAGGAAAGGAGGCGGAGTAACAATCTATTGTATGTCAGGGATAATCTGAAGTGTGAAATAAATACGGAAATAAAAACTGAGCAGAATACAAAAAAAAAAATGGATAGAATTAATCGATGGTAGGGAAAAATTAATCACAAGAGTAATATATAGACCTCCTAATCTTGATAGCAAAGTCTGTATAGTAGACGACTTTAACTTTAGCCAAATAGATTGGATTGACCTTACTGGTAACGCAGAATCAGAGGATTTTCTTGAAACAATCCAGGACTGTTTTGTAAGCCAACATATAACCGAACCCACCCCAAAGCCGACAACAGTTACAGATATTAACTACGAGGCAACAGTCACTGAATGCTGCATGGATCTGCAGCTCAACTAACTCAACACAGCTAGGGTAGTTACTTTTGTATTAGGATATTTAATTTTAAGGTAATAAAATAGTGGCAAAGGTGTGGCATATTGGGGGAGGCTGGAGGTTACGTTTAAAAAAAATAGTATTAGGATAGTTAATTTTAAGGTTATAAAATAGTGTCGAAGGTGTGGCTATTGGGGGAGGCTGGAGGCCATGTAGTCGTAGTAGTCTAGGGTGATTAAAAAGTTTTGTTAACCAGAAGATAGATTACATTTATTACACATAAATTATATAACATATGCAAACTTTACAGAACAAGAACATTCCATGTGTGTGCTTCAAATTAATGATTATCATTGAAGACACAACACTACTGGCCTTGAGGGACACACCGAGGCCTTGAGGGACACACCAGGGCATACTGGGCCACGACTCAACGGTCTCACAGTTTCATCGTCCGTAAGTGTGAGCGGACTTTTCTGTCAGATGTTTGCAGATAGAGATCTTTTTTCTCATAGTCGAGAGCACAGCGGTAGTTCCTGAGAAAACCATAACCTATTATAAAGTCAAAGGTGCTCATGTCCCTCACCTTTATGTTCTCAGCCCTCAAGAAGGTTAACCCTTTCATATGGATCTCGACGTTGCTGGGGTTCACGCCCCACGATTCAAGATTTTTAGCGACGTGGGTGGCGACAATAAAGTCAGGCTCACCTGACTCTATCTTTATTTTCATTCGGGGACCCTCGCATGACGGGGTGAAATATGCGTTGGCATAGAGATACTGTGACGCAGGAATAACTTGTCTCTTCCAGTATCCTGGCTCATTGTCCCTGATGTACAGTTCAGATTCTGGCTGCCATCTCTGGATGGTGCGAGTCTTTTGCAGGAGTGAACTGCCGATCTTGTTTTCATAACCCTTAGACGTTGAAGGGAGCACACGCGCTCTGCAGGTTATTTTGATGTCGTGGTTGAACTATATCTCAACATTATTAGTGCAACCAACCCGCATCTTCTGGTACTTTAGACCAGATTCATACACGGGCTTTCGTCTCCATCGACACTGTCGACCAAGGACTCCGACGCTGAGGGCAGACTCGTGAGTAAGGTCCACCTTGCCCACCCCGGAGTCCACCAGGAACTGACAAGGCTCCTCGTTGATAGTGGTTGAAACGTGCTGTGAGTCCGTCAAGCAGACAGGGATAGTGTCTATATCGCAAACGGGGAAGTCACAGGTTTGAGGCGCAGGATCAATATATAACCTAAAGGTGTTATCGGGGAGGTCCTCTAGTTCCCAGCACCACCTACGGACACATGGGCCACAACTCATTAAGTCCTTAAGGAACCAAAAGGGTCCTTTGTTCGCCAACCTTGCACTCCTACGAACACCAGCTGGCGGCACCACACGGGAGCGAAGGTGAATTGCTCCGCGCTCTGTCTTGCGGGGGAACTTCATAATGTGTTTTATGCTTCTCGTAAACTATACTGTTAGGTCTAGTTTAACGAGATTAACACTTGAATATTTATAGTAAGAGGTATGTGTGTGTGTGTGTGTGTGTGTGCACAGTAGTAGTAGTAGTATCGTGGTAGTAGTGAATATGTGCGTGGTAGTAGTTGTAGTAGTACTAGTCTCGTGGTAGTAGTGAATATGTGTGTGATAGTAGTAGAAGTAGTAATAGTGGCAGTAGTAGTAGTCTCGTGATAGTAGTTAAAATGTCTCGTGGTTGTAGTGAAGATGTATGTGGTAGTAGTTGTAGTATTAGTAGTAGTAGTAGTGAAGATGTGTGTGGTAGGAGTAGTGAAGATATGTGTGGTAGTAGTAGGAGTAGTAGTAGTAGTAGTCTCGTGATAGTAGTTAATATGTGTGTGATGGTAGTAGTATTAGTCTAGTATTAGTCTCGTGGTTGTAGTGAAGATGTGTGTGCGAGTAATAGTAGTAGTGGTAGTAGTAGACTTGTAGTAGTATAGTTGTGTGTAATAGTAGTCTCGTGGTGGTAGTGAAGATGTGTGTGTGAGTAATAGTAGTAGTGGTAGTAGTAGACTTGTAGTAGTAAAGTTGTGTGTAATAGTAGTCTCGTGGTGGTAGTGAAGATGTGTGTGGTAGTAGTTGTAGTAGTAGTAGTAGTAGTAGTAGTAGTAGTAGTACTAGTAGTGAAGATGTGTGTAGTAGTAGTAGTAGTAGTACTACTAGTGAAGATGTGTGTGGTAGTTGTAGTAGTAGTAGAAGTAGTGGGCGCGGCGCGGCGTGGGTGTCGTGGACCGTCCCTCCTGATCTAAAGTGTTATTGGTGGGGACATACTCGTTGTGTGGGAGCGGGAATTTGACAATGTGTCCGTGAATATCGGATGTCACCCTAGGCATTGCCACCCAAGGTTTCTTCTCATCCCTTACGGCATAAATTGTAAATATTCCGTGTGTTCACCGGCGTTCACCAAGTGAGTGGTGACCTGTGCTGGGTCAGTGGTAGGATAATGAGAAGGCTCGGCGCCAAGGTCAGTGTCGTTAGGCCTACTGTGACAGGGGTGGTCCCGAGACTATCGCCCCTATGGGGCCGAGAGTGCTGCCCATGCGGTCGCCCCCACCCCCCCCCCACCATAGTAACGGACTCTTAATGTAGGGTCTCGACGAACCTAGTGAGTATACATAACTGATATTACACCAGTGAGACCATATAAATAGTGGTTATTTGTGCCAAGGAAATATAAACTAGTGCCTGGTGTGACAAACTCTTGTCCATAGTGTATCATTCTGATGTATGGATGGTCGCTATTAGGGGGGGTAACCTACACACCCACGCGCGCACGTATGCCCCTACTACCTGGACACACCAGTCCAGCCTGTCACCTCTCCGCCCTTCCCTCACAAGAACCAGTATAATCTTGTGCCTGGGACTAAATCAGATGTCCGGAGGCGGACGTTACCGTCGCCCAAGGTGCTGGTCACTATGCCTGGTAACATTCCTTGCTGCGTCTGTGCTAGCCCGAACCAAAACTGCACAAATTGTGTTTGTGCGAGAAACAACCGACCATGTGTGAATTGCAGGAAGCTAGACCAGTGTCGGAACCCACGTCGCAGGGAGCCGACACAGGCGGCCACAGTGGATATCGCCGGGACCCAACCACCCGATGATATCCCAAATGATAGCAGTGAGTCTACTCAACCCGAAAATGTAGTACTAATAAATGCTGCCCCCTCAGTAGCAGGTGTCCAGGAGGAGAATGAGAGACTGCCGCCTCAGTGGAAAGGCATGTCGATGGAAAATGCAGGCGTATGGGTCAAAGAAACCTACTCAGAAATTGTCAAATGGTCGCCCGCTAACTTATTTGAACCACCCAAGTGTGCGGCCACCAAAGAAATGATTCGGGAGATGACTTTCTTCATGACTGATTACACTCAGGACCGCTTCCTCGCCCCCCTAGCTCTTCAAATACTGGCAATAATACCACATCTTTTTTGTCAGAGGACACACACAAAGGCTAAGCACAAAGAAAATGTGGCAGCAATGAAGAGAAGATCGACAATGTGGCGGACTGGGGCCCTAGATGATCTCCTATGTGAAGCAAGAACACTGCAGGAGAGACTAAAATCTACGGGTGACGGAAAGCAAAACACCGATGACGTGGCAAGAAAATTTGGAAACAAAATGCGGGTGGGAAAAGTGTCTCTCGCGGTAAGATCTCTCACTCAGGAATCTTCCGGTGGGGTGATGCCAATAAACAGAGCGACTTTACAACTACTGAGAGAGAAACATCCCCCTGCAAGTGAAGATGAAGGCATCAGGCTCCAGGGTGCCTATATCCCACCAAATGTTGTCCTGTTCGAGAAAATAACAGGAGAGATGGTGTGGAAAAAGGCACTGAAGACTCGAGGAGGAGCCGGCCCTTCAGGTCTGGATGCAAACGGTTGGAGAGTCATCCTCAGCACAAACAAGTTTGGCCCTGTAGCAAGCGATCTCTGCACTGCCATTGCCGCCCTTGCAAGAAAGCTTGCATCCTCTTGCTGCCATCACCTCCAGGCTCTGACGGCCTGCTGCCTTATTCCTCTGGAAAAGAAACCAGGATGTAGACCTATAGGGGTGGGGGAAGTGCTGAGGCGGATCATCGGAAAGTGCATAATGGAGGTGGTAAAGGACGATGTCAGGGCAGCAGCAGGAAACCTACAAGTGTGTGCTGGCCACCAGGCTGGTGGGGAGGCGGCCATTCACGCCATGAGATTGATATTTGAGCAGCGTGATTGTGAGGCCGTTCTCCTGGTGGATGCTTCAAACGCATTCAACATACTTAACCGCAAGGCTGCACTGCACAACATCAAGATCAAGTGTCCTAGCTTTGCCATGTATGTTGAAAATTCGTATAGGAATCCTTCAGACCTCTACATAGTAAACAACAAGGCTCTACGAGGTGATACCATCCTACAGTCGACCGAGGGAACAACACAGGGGGACCCTGTTGCAATGGCAATGTATGCAATAGGCCTATCAGTGCTCCAACAAGAAATAAAGTATGAAACAACTGGGGTCAAACAAGTGGCATATGCTGATGACCTCACAGGAGCAGGAAAAGTGGAGGACATCAAAAAGTGGTGGGACCTGGTAACATCCCGAGGTCCACAAATAGGGTACCACCCTAACGCCAGCAAATCCTTCCTCATCGTGAAGCCAGATCATTATGATCGGGCTTTGGAGGTTTTCGGCGAAAGTGAGGTCAAAATTACTAAGGACGGCCAAAGACATCTAGGCGCAGTAATTGGCACTACGGACTTCAAGACCCAGTACGTAGGGGGAAAGGTGAATGAGTGGGTTAGCGAAGTCCATGCTCTATCGGAGATTGCAAACACAGAGCCACATGCGGCCTTTGCAGCATTCACACATGGAGTCAAGCATCGAACTACCTGATGCGTACCATCCCTGAGATCCGACCCCTCCTCCACCCTTTGGAAGAAGCAATCAGTGTCAAGTTCATTCCCAAACTAGTGAAACACCACGACTTAACTCTAGAAGAAAGAACACTTCTTGCACTTCCACCAAGACTGGGAGGGATGGGACTAACTAATCCAGAGGAGATTGCTGACTCTGAACATCAAAATTCACTTAAGCTCACGGCAGCCCTCACTGACCACATAATAGCCCAGAATGCAACAAGGGAAGTGGACACCAGCGAAGTTAATAAGATCCGTAGGTCCATTACAACAGATCGGCAGCACTGCCAAAATGACATGTTGCAGCAACTATTGCTGCTGGTTCCAGAAAATTTGACAAAAAAAGTAGCTATAGCGCAGGAGGTGGGCGCCTCGAACTGGTTAACTACATTACCGATAAGGGCAAATGGTTTCAGCCTTAACAAACAAGAATTTACAGATGCCATTGCTCTAAGGTACGGTTGGCCAGTAGACGGTTTGCCCTCCCAATGCGTGTGTGGCTATTCCTATGATGGCGATCACGCCATGGTTTGCAAGAAGGGGGGCTTCATATGCATGAGGCATGACGAGGTAAGGGATCTCACAGCAAATATGTTGAAGGAAATCTGCCGGGACGTCATGGTAGAACCGACCCTCCTTCCACTGGATGGCGAGATCCTCCAACACAGGACCTCAAACACATCTAACGAAGCC